>NW_007252931.1:828276-860819 GCF_000164805.1 Carlito syrichta
TTTTTTTTTTTTTTTTTAAAGTCATGGCCTAAAATAGGGGATTTAGTGTTTAAAAAAAAATTTTTTTTTTCCTTTAATTTTGAATTGGAGTCTCACTCCGTCGCCCAGACTGGAGTGCAGTGGCACGCTCCCGGCCACCGCAGCCTCGACCCGCTGGGCTCCGGCGGTCCTTCCGCCTCAGCCTTCCGAGTAGCCAGAAGTACAGGCGTGCACTACCACGCCCGGCTAATTTTTTTGATTTATTGTAGAGGTGAGGTCTCGCTAAGTTGCCCGGGCGGGTCTCGAACCCGCGGGCTCAGGCAATCCACTCCCCTCGGCCTCCCAAAGCACTGGGATTACAGGCTGAGACACCGAGCCCGGCTGGGGGCTTTAGTTTTTGAGGATGGTACAGATATTTTGCATTTAAAAATTTAGGGTTGAGACAAGACCCATGTTGCCCCAAATCTGGGATCCTGATGAAAGCCTTCAACAATAGTGGACCAGGGATTCACTTATTTATGAATGCCTATATGTGAGTCTAATATTATAGGCATTACTGGCAATAAAAGCACAAATAATTGTATTATCAACATTTGTTTACAGTTACACTATGAAAGTGATCATTGCAGTACAAAAAGTTTCTAGGGACTGGGAGGGCTTGCCATTTGAACTGAGGCTTTGAGGCTAAGTAGTTTTCCAGGCAAAGTAGTTGCATTGAGACTAGGAGACACTAATCCATTCTCCAGAGTACATAGTGTGACATTTTAAAAATCAGTTACATACCAAAAACCTTTCCTTGATTTTTTTTTTCCCCTAGAGACAGAGTCTCACTATGTTGCCCAGGCTGGCCTCAAATTCCCGGGCTCACAGGATCCTCCTGCTTCCCAAGTAGCTGGGACTACAAGCATGCGACCCTGTGCCCAGCTCTTTCCTTGACTTTTAGTTGCAGTTAGAATAAAATTCAAACTGACACAGCCTGCTCTGCTTATGTATCCAACCTCTTCTACCACCATTGTTTCTCCTCACCCATTAAACTGTCCCAACACTTTCCCTCAACTATAGTGTGCTCTCTCATCACAGGGCTTTTGCACGTTTCTGTTCCTGATGCTCTTCCTCCAGCTCTTCACGTCTGTTTCAGTCTCATCCTTTAGGTCTCAAGAGTGCTGTCATGCAATTGAGTCTTCTCTACCCTCCTATGCTTCACTCTTTATTTCCTTAACAGAACTTGAATTAGAACCTTTAATTATCTTGTTTACTTTCTAACTTGTTTATTGTCTGTTTTTCCCCTTAGAACATAATCCATATGGCAGAGATGCTTATTTACAACTATAATCCCCAAGGTTCAGCCCAGTGCATGACTCCTGAATGTCAGAATGCCAAGAAATTCTGTATGCCTGATGCTATATGACTGGGAAATAAGCTGGAAATATGGCTTGGGGTCAAATTCCCATGATAAGGACTTTAAATATTTGAATATTCATGGTTTTCAACATTGCCCCATACTATTTCTTGCTTATTATTTTTCCTTAAATAGATTGACTTTTTAAACATAAATTTATACTAAAAAGAAAACCAGTATTTTTCTACTACAAATTCAGATAAAAGCATAACTGTTAACAAATGTTTGCCTATCTATCACCTAAAACCATCTCAAGTAACACCAATGGTTTACATATAAAACTTTGGGAAATCCTGCCAAATGTAAAGATAGTGATGGTTTAAGCAAGAGAGTGGCACAGTCATAAGTATTTTATAAAGAAATATGACACTAGTGTGGAGGATGTTAAGAATGGAGTTGAAGACCAATTAGGAAGCCACAGTAGTGAGAAAGGACTGGATTTGAACTAAGGCAATTAATATGGACAAAACAGATTAGGAAGTTTATATAGGTAGTAGATTCAATAGTAAGTGACTGATTAGATTATGGAAAAGAAGGGCTGAGGGTGGATCTGAGGTTTCTGGCTTATATAACTGAGTAGATAATAATTCCAATAATAGAGTGAGTTGAAGAGGAGAAGATATGGAAAAATGGAATTTATTTGAGGTATGTAGGTTCAAAGTGCTTCTGTCATGTTCAGGTGGTCATGTCCAGTATGTGGAAATATAGATGTAAAAGCTCAAAACAAGCTGGAGTATAAGAAATAGATTTGAAAATAGTGTGTAGTGGAGTTTAAACCACCATAGTGGATGAGATTGCCAGTGAGAATGGGTAGAACTTGAGGAGAAAGGGACAAGGACAAAACGCAGGCCAAATGTCTGGAGGAGGGGAGGCAGGCTGCCTTTCTCCAGCTGTACAATCTTATTTCTACCACCTCAAAAATAATAATAAATATTTCTTATTTAGTATATATGTAAAAGAATAGAGCTGTTTTAGAGCTCCTGATATATAGATCTCAAGAAAGAGTCAATCTGGCTCACTAGACAAAAATCTATTTTTAATTGTATAAAATTATACATATATAAAATACATAGAAAGTACTAAAAAGATAAGTAAAATCTTTGACACCAAAGGTGGACAGACCAGGGAACAATTTTTCTCAAGTTCTTTGGGATCTTACCAATTGGTATTTGAGAAAAATAATCCAGGAGGTGCAAGGACAATTCTTCCCACAACTTATACCCCTTGACACTTCTTCCCAGAGAAAGGGGCATAAGAGAAACTGAAATTTTTTATGATTCTTGGGTTGCAAATATCAATAAAAACAGATAAACACACCTGTTATTTAATGTGGGAGTCTCTACTCCAATTCTACACATGTGCTTGGAGAATTCAAGAAAGCCTCTTTCAAGCACTAATACAATTGTCAGTGAATTCCTTACCTTTGATCCCATATGTACTGGTCACCAAGAAGACTTCAAAAGCAAGAAAGTTGCCTTTTATCTTGCCCCTATCTAATCCAAAAGAGCAAATTGTGGACTGCTTCCTAATCTGTTTTTAAAAGCAAAGCCTGTATAGTTGTTATATGGAAAGCCCCAATTCCAGGAATATTAAACTTCCCAAGCTCAGTTTAGAAAGTCCACCGAGCAATAATATAGTATAAAAGGTCACAGAAACAAGGGGGAAGTATATCTTAGAAAGACCTCCAAAAAATTCTTCAAAAGGAGAAGGCTTTAGCTGTACTCCATGTGATTTCTCTCTTACTTCACCCAGTAGAGAGGTGGAGAAGAACAGTATTAAAAACACAAATAGGCCGGGCTCGGTGGCTCAGCCTGTGCTTTGGGAGGCCCGTGCTTTGGGAGGCCAAGGTGAGTGAATTGCCTGAGCCCAAGTGTTTGAGACCCGCCTGGGCAACTTGGTGAGACCTCATCTCTACATTAAATCAAAAAAATTAGCCTGGCATGGTAGTGCATGCCTGTAGTTCCAGCTACTTGGAAGGTTGAGGCAGAAGGATCGCCGGAGCCCAGCAGGTTGAGGCTGCGGTGGCCAGGAGCATGCCACTGCACTTCAGTCTGGGTGACAGAGTGAGACTCCAACTCAAAAAATAAGAATAAAAAAAAAAAAATAAATAAAAACACAAATAGGCTGGATGTGGTGGCTCACACCTACAATCCGAGCACTTTGGGACGCCAAGACGGGAGGATCACTTGAGACCAGGAGCTCGAAACCAGCCTGGGCAGCATAGCAAGAGCTTTTCTACAAAAAAATCACAAAAGTTAACCAGGTATATTGGCATGCTCCTGTAGTCTCAGCTACTTGGGAGGTTGAAGCAGAAGGATTGACTGAGTACAGGAGGTCAAGGCTGTGGTGAGCCATGATTGTGCCACTGCACTCCTGTCTGGGGGACAGAGTGACCCTCCAACTTAAAAAAAAGCACACACACAATTAGCTGATCATTGATTCTCTTTCCCTTCTTACAGTCTCCCAAGGTCCCAGTTAAGAAGTACTATAATACTAAAGTCTCATCTAATTTTCCTGATCAACTCATGCTGTAATAATCAAGGTAGAGGAAGAAGAAAGAAACATGAGAATCTAAGGTATGTACCTCTAAGGCAAGAAGCAGCAGCAACTTCATGGGAATGAGAAGAACATGGCTCTCACTCACCAAATAGGATCAATAATACTTGCAATGAACAAAATTTTGGGAGGAAGGAAATATATAAATATGTTTTTACTTTCTAAATCTCTGTAGACAGGAAGATCTAAATGCAGGGTTAACTAAGCTGGGTGAGCAGGGGAGAAGTTAAAAAGGAATACTGAAAGATTCAACCCTGACCCTCCTTTTTACTGTAGAGTGCATCCAGAAGTCTGGACTACTGGTATGGTATAGATATGCCCCAGAAGCAACTTCGGTACTAAACCCTCATGAATTATGTTTATAATTTCTCTTTTGTTTCTGGGCAGTATCTCTGGAGTGATATAAATAACAAGCTGGATCTCCACTTCATTTGGAATAATAAGATAGGGAAGCTTCAAAACAAAGGGGCATTTGGAGGCAGAGGAGTAAAGTAGTGGTGGGAAGGAGGAGGGGGTACCAAGCAGGTAACCCTCTTCAGACAAACTAAAACCAAAAGCGTCATACTTATACCCTGTTTGAGTACAAGAGAAAGCAGGAATGAGAGTAAGGATGCGGCACATTATCCTTATTCAGGCTACCTGTTATTTTGAAAGAAGGAGACATGAACACATAGTCACTTGTTTAGTGTTACTAATATGACTACACAGAATTAATCTGGAAGTTTAAGGGCTAACAAAGCTCCAAAGATAGCCTGCTTTTTCTTATAAAGTGTTTGAAATGAAACTTCATCCAAAAACTGGAAGTAAGAAAAGGTATCTCTTAGCAAATGGGAATCCAGGTATAGAATTTATACATATATATCTATATTTTAAAGTATAAAATTGAAAAAGTATGTACAGAAATCATCCTAAATCTTGGAAAGGAAACATACAAAAAAGGACCTGGAGAGGATGAGGAGTATGTCGGGGGATGATGGCCTAGCAGTTGGAAGAGTGCATATTGCCCAACTGCCCAGCAGCCAGCATGAGAATATCTTTCTTCTCCTTGTGGAAGCGCAGCTCCTTGCCTGCCAGTCGGGCTTCATCTAGTTCCCGTTCAGTGGAGGCCAACTCTCTAGACAGTGCCCCTGGCACACTCTGCTCCCGGCTCACCCAGTCCAAGGCCATTTGGTGGCGAATATCATCATCCAGGGCCCGGTGTGAATAATGCGCCAGCACCTCCTAGTGGGAGGGGAATGTGAAGATCACTGAGGAGATAAAGGTTCATATAACACATTGACCCAGCTGGGACTGGAAATCCTAGCTTTGGAGACCTAACACCCACACCTAAGTCCTTCAATGAGATTTTTTTTTTTTTAAGTTGGAGTCTCACTCTGCCACCCAGGCTGGAGTGCAGTAGCATGCTCATGGCTACTGCAGCCTCGACCTGCAAGGCTCAGGCAATCCTTCCCAGCCTTCCAAGTAGCCAGAACTGCAGGTGCGCGCCACCACACCCAGCTAATTTTTTGATTTATTGTAGAGACGAGGTAATGCCAAGTTGCCCGGGCTGGTCTCGAACCCCTGAGCTCAGGCAGTTCTTCGCCTTGGCCTCCCAAAGTGCTGGGATTACAGGCTTGAGTCACCACACCCAGCCTCAAGGAGATTCTTAAGGGAAACTTCCTAGAGAGGGAAGCGAGGCAGGCAAAAGAATCACAGTTAAGATTAAAAAAAAAATTAAAGACCCTCTCAATATCATGGATCTCTAAACCAGATGAATCTATAATGACTTTAAAACTCTGATGTCAGCATAGTCAGTAGACATGTCTTCCTGTCTGTGTGTATGTATATGCCCCTGAATGGGGCCCAGGCAATAGTTGGATTAATAGTTCCACCAAAGTCAACATATTATTTTACGTACTCTAAAATTTCTGTACTTGACCATATGATCACTTTTGCTAATTTTTTTTTAAGTGATCTCATTCCATCTCAACCCTGACTTCGGGTTAGCTTCACTTGGATGGGTTTTTAAAAAATTGCTTAGACCCTACCACTCTCCAGGTCAACTAAATCACAAGCTTCCCAAGTGTTACTACCATGCAGTTTGAGTTGAGAACCATTCGTCTATCTTTTCCTTGACTAGCATCTGTTTTCCCTTGATTGATATGAACTGTGGTAGTCTTCTTGCTTTAAATTGTCCACTACTGTACTGGTTGGGTTTCTTTTGGTTAGCCACTTTGAGAGGTTTGTACGGAAGCAAAAAGTCAAAATCAATTTTAAAAGTTTTTATCAGATTTACTCGATGCTCTCTGGTGATGTGAAAGTTTGATATCTTCCCACAATTGGAGGTACCTAACATTTCCCTTTGGGGAGTGAAGGATGAATTTAGTGTTAGTTGGTCCATGTCCTGTGATGCTCAAAACTATGACAACCCATAAATAAAATTATGAAATTCGAAAAAAAAAAAAAGATTTAAATAGGGGCCAGGCTCGATGGCTCAGCCTGTAATCCCAGCACTTTGGGAGGCCAAGGTGAGTGGATTTCCTGAGCCTTCGGGTTTGAGACCCACCCAGGCAACTTGGTGAGGCCTCATCTCTACAATAAACCACAAGAATTAGCTGGGCGTGGTAGTGCGTGCCTGTAGTTCCAGCTACTTGGAAGGCTGAGGCGGAAGGATTGCTGGAGCCCAGCAGGTTGAGGTTGCGGTGGCCAGGAGTGTGCCACTGCACTCCAGTCTGTGCCACAGAGTGAGACTCCAACTCAAAAAAAAAAAAAAAAAAAAGATTTAAATAGGAAAGATTATAGGAGTGAAGAAGGTACTTAAGTAAAGCTTTCAATATTCGCAACTTGGTAACTATAGTTTTGCTTATGAATAACATAGCTGGTACTTAAAAAGACTCTTCTGCTAGACTCTTGCCTCCCCTTCCCCCCCACCACCACATAAGATCTCTTACCTGCCGAGAGCACTGTCTTTCTCTCATGGCCTTAAGGCTGCCATTCCAGTGCAACAGTTGGAAAACTGTCATTAGCTCCTGAGGGAAAAAGGTATGAAGTACCAGGACAGTGATTTTATATTGGGAGGTTGTATCAGAATTACATGAGAAACATTTTGCTAAAATATCCTAACCACCTTCTTTCCCTCCCAGTATCAATGAGTTAGGGATTAGTAGGAAGCATTTTGTATACAATAGTAGGCTGACCCATGTTATTAAAGTCAGGAAAGTACATGGAACAGTACCTGGAACTCCAACATTGACTTGCCCTTGTTGGATTCCAACATGAATCGGAAGGCACCAATCCCTGTATTTGGGTTGTCAGCTTCCTCCCTGTTGCCCTGGTAACAGGAAAGGAAAAGACAAATAGATTTTCAATCAGGATTATTGTCTTGAGCAGCACTGTCCAACAGAAATATATAGCAGCCACGTATTTAAAATTTTTTAGCCGCCACATTGAAATAAAAATAAACAGGTAAAATTTAACCCAGTACATTCAAAATACTATTTTTCAACTGTAATCAGTATAAACGTTATTAACAAAGCATTTTACATTCTTGTACTCAGTTTCTGAAATCTGGCATCTCTTCTTTACTTAAAGCACATCTCAACTCATACAAGCCACATTTCAAGTGCGCAAAACCTATTTGTAGCTAGGGGCTAGTCTATAGGTCAGCACAGACTCTTAGGTCATCACACATTTCTTTTTATTTTTTTTTCTTTTTGAATTGGCATCTCTGTCACCCAGGCTGGAGTGTAGTGGCATGCTCACAGTCACTGCATCCTCAACCTGCTGAGCTCAGGTGATCCTTCTGCCTCAGCCTTCCAGGTAAGTTGGAACTACAGGCGTGTACCACCACACCTAATTTTTTGGTTTATTTTAGAGACAAAGTCTTGCCAAGTTGCCCAGGCTGGTCTCGAACCCGTGGTCTCAGGCAGTCCTCTTGCCTCCGCCTCCCAAAGTGCTGGATTACAGGCATGAGCCACTGCATCCAGCCATCACACATTTCATCTTGGGAAATAGAAAAAGGTCGATCTGGTTTTCCCTTTTTTTTTTTTTTTTTTTTTTTTTTTACAAAGAGGAAACACTGAGGCATAGAGAAGTGCTCTGATTTAGCCAAGAAAATAGAGTGAGTTAGACATACAGGATTGAACTAGCCTAGAGGACAACTGGGTAATGAATTTGAAAGGGAAACAGTAGGAGCCATAAGCATGCAGAATTCTGAGTAGCAGTTTGACCTTCTGGACATTTGCCTAATGTGTTTTCTATCGGTTATATAACCCTGCAGGGGTAGAACTAAGATGTACTGTTCTACCTTCAAACCTAGTATGTGTAAAAACCAACGCAGTATAGAAGTTAAGAGCACAGACTGGAACTCCTACTGGTAGACTGGCCCTGGTGAAGTCACCTAACCTCTCTATTCCCCAGTTTCCTCATCTGCAAAATGGGAATGATCATAGACCCACTTTATAGTATTATTTTGAGAATTAAATATATTTTCTAAATTAAAAATAAAATTTTATGTTATTTTATTTTTTTGAGACAGGGCCTTGCTCTGTTGTCCCGGCTAGAGTGCAGTGGTACAATCATGGCTCACTGCAGCCTCCACTTCTTGCCTTAGCCTCCACTTCTTGCCTCAGCCTCCACCTCTTGCCTCAGCCTCCTGAGTAGCTGAGACTACAGGTGCATACCACCACACCCTGCTAAATTTTTTTTTTTGGAGACAGTCCCTCACTCTATTGTCCAGGCTAGAGTATAGTGGTGTGATCACAGCTCACTGAAGCCTCTACCTCCTGGGCTCAAGGGATCCTCTTGCCTCAGCCTCCTGACTAGTTAGGGTTATAAGTGCATGTCACCACACCCTGCTAACTTTTTGTAGAGATGGGGTCTTGCTATGTTGCCCAGGCTGGTCTTAAACTCCTGGCCTCAAGCAGTCCTCTTGCCTTGACCTCCTAGCATGCTGGGATTATAAATGTGAGTCACTGAGCCTGGCCAAAAATAAATATATATATTTTTTTAGTTGGAGTCTCACTGTCACCCAGGTTGAAGTGCAGTGGCTCAGGTGATCCTTCCTCCTTAACCTTCCAAGTAGCTGAAACTACAGGCATGTGCCACCACACCCAGCTAATTTTTTGATTTATTGTAGAGACAAGATCTTGCCAAGTTACCCAGGCTGTTCCCAACCCCTGGGCTCAGGCATTTCTCTTGCCTCTGCCTCCGAAAGTGCTGGGATTACAGGTGTGAGCCACTGCTCCTGGCCCAAAAATAAAATTTTAAAAGGGATAAATGTGGTCTGGAAACTTCAATCATATAAAATGTAGGTGCATTATTGTTACGTAATCCAAATCCATTCTGATATTGGCTATAATTTGGTGACATTTGGTGGTAGTTTTTCTCTCTGGCTTAAATATTGGGGATGATTCCAGATCTTGGTGCTGGCTGGAACTTCCAAAACAGGGCATCTCCTGGTTGATTGCTGACCTGGTTTACTGACCTTTTGGCAATTTGATATAGGAAAACAGGGCCAGGATGCTACTGGGAATGCAGGGACCCAACTTTCTCCTCCTGCTTCCTGAGATGTTGGCTGTTCTTTCTAGCCAATTCCACATCTCGCCACATTCCAGATGAGAACTTTATTCTGTATTCTTTGAGAAAGGAAACTGGGTAGAGGTCAGGAGTCCATCAGTTTATATCCAAATTCAGTTTATTGTGGAGCACTTTATCATGGGGTTTTTCTCTTTATGTATCACACTTAAAATCAGATGCCAGGCACTTAGTAAGTAAGCCACAAGTGCTAGCTAATTATTATTACTGTTTTTACTGTGTGAATTCAACTGGAGGTCAAGACTACTCAAGAGCAACCCATATTGTTTTGTGACATGAGAAACAACCATGCTACACATGTGAATTAATCTTTGTGGTGAAACATGAATCACAAAATTTGGATTTATAAGTGGAGGGCTTTAACTGGGAAGAAGGAAAACGGTATTCTTCAAAATTAGGCTTTAGGGCTCTGAGGCAAGCAGCTGTTTCTTTTTTATTTTTAACTTGTAACATTTCATTTTTACTTGTAATTCTTCAATATGATACCTTATTCAGTGCCTTTCAAACTTTTCCATGACATGGCACATGTAAAATAATTACCATATCTGTATAGCAAACTGGAATATACAGAGGAGGCTCTTGGCAACTAGGGTGACTTTGGACAGAGGAGTTCATCTGCCCTAGGCCTTGCCCTGTTCCCTGAGAACTGAGGGAATCAATATCATGGCACACCTGCAGCCTATCTGGAGTACAACAGAATGACATGACCCACCAGTTGGGAAGTTCTGCCTCACATCACACTTCCACACCTAACATGGTTAAACCAACTCCATTTATTCAACAAATATTTAATTACAGAATACCTGATAAGTGAAAGGATCATTAGAATAGAGTTAGAAGCCGGGCTCGGTGGCTCAGCCTGTAATCCTGCACTTTTGGGAGGTTTAGGTGAGTGGATTGCCTGAGCCCGCGGGTTTGAGACCTGCCTGGGCAACTTAGCGAGACCTCATCTCTACAATAACTCAAAAATTAGCCGGGCATTATAGCGTGCGCCTGTAGTTCCAGCTACTTGGAAGGCTGAGGCTGAAGGATCGCCACAGCCCAGCAGGTCAAGGCTGAGGTGGCCAGGAGTGGCCACTGCACTCCAGTCTGGGCGACAGAGTGAGACTCCAACTCAAAAAAAAAAAAAAAAAGAATAGAGTTAGAAAGGAATCAGAGATAATTTAATTCAACTGACTTATTTTACAAATGAGAAAACTCAGACCCACTGAGACTAGGTGATTTGTCAAAAGGCAGAGTACAACATAGTATCACATTCAGGACCTTTAAAGAACAAAAGCTGAAAAGAAAAAATGTGGGCATCACTCTTTACCCATGCCTAAGACCAATGAAAACTTATTCTGGAGAATGGGATTCCACTGGGAAATTAATAAGCAATCCATTAAATTCGCAATTTTGGGGGTTAATCAAAGAGGAATAGTAGAATGGAAATAGTAGTAGTTCACATTTCTTAAACACTTTGCAGTAGACACTGCTGGTGACATACTCAACATCTTTCCTTCTTCCTTACTATAGAACTTTAATCTTGTTTAGTGACCACTGGTCTCTCGTGTGCCTCAGGGGAGAATTATTTTATCTCAACTCTAGAGAATAAAGCCCAATCCCCTTTGCCAGTAATTTGCTTTAAAGTGAGAATTCTGTCCATTGGAAAGTTGAAGGGAGGTCTTCCAGGGGATTTCTGGGAAGGAATTCCTTACTTACCTTATTAGAGATACTACAAAAGATTATCTATATTTCTAAATACTGGTAGTCCCAAAACAATGTTTATACATTTTAAGAGATATTATTTATGTATTACTTTTAGTTTGCTGTAATCAGAAGTGTCTGGATGATGATGGTAACCACGTTGAGCACCTCTTATAACTGCAAAAGTCAAACATGTCTTTTATTCATCTTTTGTTATTGGTATATAATGAGCACTACAGTTTTAATACAGTTTTTTAATTTCTTAAAATGTGTGTACTTTTTTGGCTCCCTCTGTATAGCTATATCTGTATTTAAAGTCTAGAATTCTGAGCCGGGTGTGGTGGCTCACGCCTGTAATCCCAGCACTTTGGGAGGTGGAGGAGAAAGGATTGCCTGAGTCCAGGGGTTCAAGATCAGCCTGGCAACTTGGTGTGAGACCTTGTCTCTACAATAAGTCAAAAAATTAGCTGGGTATGGTGATGCACGCCTGTAGTTCCAGCTACTTGCAAGGCTGAGGCAGAAGGATCACCTGAGCCTGGCAGGTCGATGCTGCAGTGGCTATGAGCATGCCACTGCACTTCAGCCTGGGTGACAGAGGGAGACTGACTCAAAAAAAAAAAAAAAAAAGAAAATGTGGAATTCTGTAGCCGTCTTATACCCTAAAGGAAGCCAGCCCAATGATAAAGCCAACATCTAGAGAATGACTGGATGGAGAGATAGAAAGAATCAGGAAAATCAACCAGCCCTAAAATCTGCCCTACTTCTGTCATGTGAGATAATAACATTTCCTTTCTTTATTTCCTTAAGTCAATTTGAAGTGAGATTTTTTCTTTTAACTTGCATTTAAGGTCATCTAAACAGATAACATGCTAAGTTTTTAAATATATTATCCAATAATCCTATATGATGGGTATAATTATTATCCTATTTTACAGATGAGGAAAATGAGACTTAGTGAAGTAACTTGCTCAAAGTTACATATCTGGTACCATTGGCCCTTCGTATTCGTAAGTTCTACATCCATGGATTTAACCAACTGTGAACCAAAAATATTTTTTAGAAAGTGCATCTGTACTGCACTACTTTTTAAAATTGTCATTATTCCCTAAACAATACAGTATAATAACTATTTACATTATATTAGGTAAGTAATCTTGAGATGACTTAAAGCATTCAGGAGGATGTGCCATTTTATATGAAGGACTTGAGCATCCTCAGACTTTCATATCCTCAAGAGGTTCTGGAAACAATCCCCCTTGGACACTGATTGACAACTATAGAGCAGTAATCTCAATAACAATTAATTCAGAGTCCATGCTCATAACTACTATATATCCTGCTTTCTCTAATCCAAACTAATGTTTCATTTTATTTATTTATTTATTTTCTTTTTTTGAGTTGAAGTCTCACTCGTTGCCCAGGTTGGAGTGCAGTGGCACACTCACGGCCACCCCAGCATCTACCTGCTGGGGTCCAGTGAGTCTTCCGCCTCAGCCTTCCAAGTAGCTGGAACTACAGGCATGTGCTCTCATGCCCGGCTAATTTTTTGATTTATTGTAGAGAAGATGTCTCACTAAGTTGCCCGGGCTGGTCATGAACCCTGGGCTCAGGCAATCCACTCACCTCGGCCTCCCAAAGTGCTGGGATTACAGGCTGAGCCCCAAGCCCGGCCTGTTTCATTTTATAATACGTTGGATGACTCAAGAGTGGCAGGTGTACTTTCCAAAAAATTTAATGGCTTTGATTAATATAAAAAAGTTTTGATTCCCTGCAGATGCTGTTGATTGGGGCAAAGAATAATGGGAGAAAAACAGCTGGGTCCTAAGTAACAGAGGGTAGCCAATTTATGATTTAAAGTGTTCAACATCTAATCCTCAAAGCAGATAACTGAAGCAACTTAGTATATGTGTAATTATATCTTTTTTTTTTTAGTTGGAGTCTCATTCCGTCGCCCAGGCTGGAGTGCCGTGGCACACTCACGGCCATCCCAGCGTCAAGCTGCTGGGCTCTGGTGATCCTTCTGCCTCAGCCTCCCAAGTAGCTGGAACTACAGGTGCGTGCTCCCTCACCTGGCTAATTTTTTGATTTACTGTAGAGAAGAGATCTCGCTAAGTTGCCCAGGATGGTTGTGAACACGTGGGCTTAGGCAATCCACTCACTTCGGCCTCCCAAAGTGCTGGGATTACAGGCTGAGCCACCGAGCCTGGCCTGTATTTCATTTTATAATACGGTGGGTGACTCAAGAGTGGCAGGTGTACTTTCCAAAAAATTTAATGGCTTTGATTAATATAAAAAAGTTTTGATTCCCTGCAGATGCTGTTGATTGGGGCAAAGAATAATGGGAGAAAAACAGCTGGGTCCTAAGTAACAGAGGGAAGCCAATTTATGATTTAAAGTGTTCAACATCTAATCCTCAAAGCAGATAACTGAAGCAATTTAGTATATGTGTAATTATATCTTTTTTTTTTTTTTTTTTTTTAGTTGGAGTCTCATTTCGTCGCCCAGGCTGAAGTGCTGTGGCACACTCACGGCCATCCCAGCGTCAATGGGCTCTGGCTATCCTTCAGCCTCAGCCTTCCAAGTAGCCAGAACTACAGGCGCACGCTACTACGCCTGGCTAATTTTTTTTTTTGAGTTGGAGTCTCATTCTGTCGCCCAGTCTGGAGTGCAGTGGCTGCTCCCGGCCACCGCAGCCTTGACCTGCTGGGCTCCGGCGATCCTTCCGCCTCAGCCTTGCAAGTAGCTGGAACTACAGGCACGCGATACCATGCCTGGCTAATTTTTTAAAATTTTTATTGTAGAAATGAGGTCTCGCCAAGTTGCCCAGGCAGGTCTCGAACCCGCGGGCTCAGGCAATCCACTCACCTCAGCCTCCCAAAGGCGCGGGATTATAGGCTGAGCCACCGAGCCTGGCTTTTTTTTTTACAATTTATTGTAGAGACGAGGTCTTGCCAAGTTGCCTGGGCTGGTCTTGAACCTGCAGGCTCAGGCAATCTCCTCGCCTCAGGCTTCCAAAGTGCTGGGATTACAGGCTGAGCCATGGAGCCCGGCCACATCTTTTTTTCCCCTTTGAGTCGGGATTTCACTCAGTCGCCCAGACTGGAGTGTAGTGGCATGATCACGGTTCACGGCAGCCTCAAACTGTTGGGCTCAAGTGATCCTCCTTCCTTAGCCTCAAGTAGCTGGGACTGCAGGTGTGTGCCACCATGCCCAGTTAATTTTTTGTAGAGATAGTGTCTTGCTGTGTTTCCCAGGCTGGAATCAAACTCCTGGACTCAAGCAATCCTTCTGCCTTGGTCTCCCAAAATGCTGGAATTACAAGTGTGAGCCACATGCCTGGGTACATCTTAACTAAATGCAGAGAAAACAGAAACAGAAACTTAATTTAACTTTATCACCCTATCTGCATTTCTGAATTTGGTGGGGGCCAGGGAATGGAGGAAGAAGGCATGGTTAATTTCTAACATGTGACTCTTACATCTTAGTCTGCCTGGGGTTTTGTTGTTGTTGTTGTTCTGTTTTTTGTTTTTTAAGAGACAGTGTCTTGCTCTGTCACCTAGGCTGGAATTCAGTGACACCATCACAGCTTACTGCAGCAGTGAACTGCTAGGCCCTGAACTCCTGGGCTCAAATAGACCTCCTGCCTCAGCCTCCTAAGGAGCTGGGACTATTGGTGTGTACCACTACTTCTAACCAATTTACTTTTTTGTAGGGATGGGGTCTTGTTATGTTGCTCAGGATGGTCTTGAACTTCTGGCCTAAAGCAATCCTTCTATCTCAGCCTCCCAGTGGTTAGATTACAGGCATGAGCCACTGCATCCTGCCTGCTTGGGTTCTAATCTTTACTCTACCACTTACTAGCTATATCATGTTAGGCAAAACTTCACTTCTGTGTTTAGTCTCCTCATCTGTAAAATAGGAGTAATAATAGTACTTACACCTCACAGGATTGTTGTAGTGATCAAATGAAATAAAAATATATATAAATCCCTAGAATCGCCCCTGTTGCAAAGTAAATACTCAATTAGGATTAGCGATGATGATGATGATGATTTTTTTTTTTTGAGTTGGAGTCTCACTCTGTCGCCCAGACTGGGGTGCAGTGGCCACTCCTGGCCACCGCAGCCTCGACCTGCTGGGCTCCAGCGATCCTTCCACCTCAGCCTTCTAAGTAGCCGGAATTACAGGCATGCACTACCACACCCGGCTGATTTTTTTTTTTTTTGCATATAACAAATCATGTGAACTTGGAAGATAGAGGTAGCAGAGATAGGTAGAACAGGCTTTTTAAACAAGGTCTACTGCAGCTGATGCATGGCTTCAAGTTATGCTACATCAAAGCGAACATCCACAGCAAATTCAGAATTGTAAATATTCCATGTCTTTTCCATATGGGGGTTATCCAGTAGCTCTTGTGATAGAGCCTCTTTCCCTTTATAAAACATGTGTGGAACCAGAAATAAAAAGCACATTCATCATAATAATTAGGAAGCATCAGAGAAAAAAACTTCACTTTCACATCAGCATATAGCGGTGGGCAGTTGTATACCTTAATTATTAATTTGTTTTTCTCAGTGTCATGGATGAGCTTACAGTTATTTCCAACGGAGCAGGAAAACACAGTCGTTTTTTTCATTGTTACTTGCATTATTAAATCTTTTCCATCACCTGCTCCAACACCACATATGGAATGAATGATTATTTTTTTGATTACAAGTCGTGCTGCTTCTACATTGTTTTGACCTATTATCCATCTGAGGTACCGCACATATCTTCTCTGAGAAGGAGATTCTACACCCTGATACTTAGTGCCTTTGGATTCATCTGTCTGACGTTTTGCAAAGTCAGCAAAGCTCTCCTTTGCAGGTGAGACCATTCCACTAGCAATAAGGCAGATACAAATCGCTATTCCAGTTCGTCCTTTGCCTCCTTTGCAGTAAATCACTACCACATTGTTGCTATCTTGAGCTGTCCAGTTTCTTACATGGGTGAAGAACGCCATCATATGGTCCAGAATGGGGACATTGTGTTCATCAGTCTCAAGTCTAAAGACCCTTTCATGGATGTACACAGGATAGTATTCTCTTGCACTACAGAGATTGTAGATAAGATAGTGGTCTGCATGTTTTGCATCCAGGAACCGCACGACATCCACAGTAGAATTCCTGCAGGAAGACTGATTTTCACCATGGGGAAATGTTATCATAAAATCTGATCTGTGATGTATCTGAGCCCAAGGTGAAATCCATCCTTCCAACATCTTTTTGACACCAGTTTTCGAAAGTAGCGTATCTGGTGAGCCAGTCGAACAACTCTTAACATGACAGCAAAGCGAAAGATTTGAAATGATCTGAAAAGGCTTGGGGCGATGTTACGAAACTCTGGGTTGTGCCATATGTACAAGACATTAATCGGCAGAGACAACCTGATAATTGCAGCATCTATGATATTGAGGGTCACGGAAAAGTAGAGCTGTGCCCCTTCTGCAAGTACTCGTAGAAAAATATCTACGACAAAGAACATGTCAAATGCCAATGTAATGACTTGCCATCCTGTAGGCATAGGATCTCTAACAGCAACGTCTACCGTCACAATCATCATGCTCGCTAAAGTCATCAGAAGTCCAAATATCCGATATGACAAGGATGACACGATAAATTTGCCTTTTTACTCTTGCCGTTTATTTCTCCAACTTCCCTCTGGGACACACTTTCAGAACCATGCGGGACAGCGATGGTACTTTTGGCTCCATCAGAGCTTTCGTTGTCCGTAGTTGCCTGTGGGTTTATTTCTCCAACTTCCCTCCGGGACACACTTTTAGAACCATGCGGGACAGTGATGGTACTTTTGGCTCCATCAGAGCTTTCGCTGTCTGTAGTTGCCTGTGGGTTTATTTCTCCAACTTTCCTCCAGGACACACTTTTAGAACCATGCGGGACAGTGATGGCACTTTTGGCTCCATCAGAGCTTTCATTGTCCGTAGTTGCCTGTGGGGTTACATCTGCGATTTTCCTCCACTGTACACGACCAGGGCAAGGTGGGATGTTTATTTCTCCAACTTCCCTCCGGGACACACTTTCAGAACCATGCGGGACAGCGATGGTACTTTTGGCTCCATCAGAGCTTTCGCTGTCCATAGTTGCCTGTGGGTTTATTTCTCTGACTTCCCTGCGGGACACACTTTTAGAACCATGCGCGACAGTGATGGTACTTTTGGCTCCATCAGAGCTTTCTTTGTCCGTAGTTGCCTGTGGGTTTATTTCTCCAACTTTCCTCCGGGACACACTTTCAGAAACATGCGGGACAGCGATGGTACTTTTGGCTCCATCAGAGCTTTCGCTGTCCATAGTTGCCTGTGGGTTTATTTCTCCAACTTTCCTCCGGGACACACTTTTAGAACTATGCGGGACAGTGATGGCACTTTTGGCTCCATCAGAGCTTTCGTTGTCCATTATTGCCTGTGGGGTTACATCTGCAATTTTCCTCCACTGTGCACGACCAGGGCGAGGTAGGATAATGTTTATTTCTCCAACTTTCCTCCGGGACACACTTTTAGAACCATGCGGGACAGTGATAGTACTTTTGGCTCCATCAGAGCTTTCGCTGTCGTAGTTGCCTGTGGGTTTATTTCTCCAACTTTCCTCCGGGACACACTTTCAGAACCGTGCGGGACAGCGATGGTACTTTTGGTTCCATCAGAGCTTTCGCTGTCCGTAGTTGCCTGTGGGTTTATTTCTCCAACTTTCCTCCGGGACACACTTTTAGAACCATGCGGGACAGTGATGGTACTTTTGGCTCCATCAGAGTTTTCGCTGTCCATAGTTGCCTGTGGGTTTATTTCTCCAACTTTCCTCCAGGACACACTTTTAGAACCATGCGGGACAGTGATGGCACTTTTGGCTCCATCAGAGCTTTCATTGTCCCTAGTTGCCTGTGGGGTTACATTTGCAATTTTCCTCCACTGTACATGACCAGGGCGAGGTGGGATAATGTTTATTTCTCCAGCTTTCCTCCGGGACACACTTTTAGAACCATGCAGGACAGTGATGGTACTTTTGGCTCCATCAGAGCTTTCGCTGTCCGTAGTTGCCTGTGGGGTTACTTCTGCGATTTTCCTCCAGTGTACACGACCAGGGCGAGGTGGGATAATGATGGTATTAGTGTCTTCCTCAGAGCTTTCTTCATTCTCTTCATTTCGCAGCAGGATTATTTTTGTGTCTTCACGACGGTTTGTTTTTGTAGGGTCACGTGGCTCAGTGCTTGGGTCTTCAGCCCAGCATATTTTTGCAGGGCCAGATGGGTCAGCGATGGTATCAATGTCTTCCTCGGAGCTTTCTTCATTCTTTTCAGTTGGCAGCAGGCTGATGTCATCTCTGGCAGAGCTCTCTGCAGAAGGTGTTTCATCAGTACTATCATTTCCTCTACGGTGGTGAACTGGCCTTGAGCTCTTCATGGTACACTCTTTATCAAATTTAGTTAACAACCTATCCAGTGGTCGCTGGTGGATGTAGTTCACGTGTTCAAAACGGTGGCGAAGGTCCGGGAGGGCTGGAGTGGGCACTGGTGCCGGGTCGGGGATCCCGCCTATCGGAATATACCCGCACAAAGGCGAGGGAGCACCCGATCGGAGTCATGCACCAATGAAAGAAGTTCGGTGCCAGTAATGACTCCACACCTGGCCGGGACCAAGAGATTTATTAAAGCAGCTGTTACAGAGGGGATCTGTAACAGGAAAAAAGAAAGAAGGACAGAGTAAGAGAGAGAGAAAGAGAAACCAAGCAGAGCTGATTTTTTGATTTATTGTAGAGATGAGGTCTCGCTGCCCAGGCGGGTCTCGAACCCGCGGGCTCAGGCAATCCACTCACCTCAGCCTCCCAAAGGCGCGGGATTACAGGCTGAGCCACTGAGCCTGGCTCAGCTATGGTTATTATTATCATCATTTGAAAGACTGTTTTTCTTTTTAAAGAGAGTAAATAAATTATCCTCCTTGTTCCTTAAAAGGAAAAAAGACAAGACATTATATTATAAAGGGGTTTTTTGTTTGTTTGTTTTTTTGAGTTGGAGTCTCACTCTGTCACCCAGGCTGACACACTCATGGCCACCCCACTGTCAACCTGCTGGGCACCAGCAATCCTTCCACCTCAGCCTTCCAAGTAGCCAGAACTACAAGCACGCACTACCATGCCCGGCTAATTTTTTATTTATTATAGAGATGATGTCTCGCCAAGTTGCCTGGGCTAGTCAGGAACCCACAGGCTCAGGCAATCCACTCGCCTCAGCCTCCCAAGGTGCTGGAATTACAGGCTGAACCACTGAGCCTGGCGATAAAGGAGTTCTTTATCAATAAGATGAAGTCATAGAGGCAGTAGACAAGTGATAATAAATCAGTCTTATAAAAAAGAACAGTGAGAGACTGAAGTCTTAAACCAAAATCAGAAAAGCAAAATTCAAGCTCAATTTTCATTTTAAAATAGCTCTAAAATTCCAAAAAACTTGAATTAAAGGTTTCTAGATACCAAAGAGACACAATGAAAGAGACAAAACAACAAAAATCCCATCAACACAGATACAGAATTGGAGAGTGAGATATATGGAGCACATGACACAAAAGACTGACCGAGAATAAACAGAAAGAACAGATATAGACAGGAAAGAAAACAAAAATTCATGCTCTGTTTCCCAGTAATTTGTAAGACTTCCAACCAGCCAGTTTTCCCATCCCCCCCTCTCCTTCTTTCCAGCTCCATGTAACTTACATTGAAAGATGCCAGGGCCTCAGAGACACTCTTCTCAATGAATTCATCAGTGATTCTTCGGGAAGGATGTTCATTAAACACAGAATTCATTAGTGCAATCTTTGCAGCACTCCTCCGGGCCTCAGCTTTTGTGGGACAAAACTAGGTAAGGGAGAAAGAGTGAGAAGATGTATATATGTGCATCAGAGAGAGGAAGGAACAGTGGAAGGGAAACACTTGAGATAGAAGACACTTGAATGCTCTTTAGATAAATCAGTGGTGTTAAGCACACTCTCCAAAGTTTTCATTGCAAACTGGTTGAGATGTTTGGAAATATAATTGTGATTCAACATCCTGAAGTCATTAAGGAACTGGAGACGGCTGCAGCTCATACTAAATTGAATGCAGAATGAGGAAGGCTGCTGAAGTCAGCAAATCATCACTGGACATGAAAAATACCCCCGTTTAAACTGTCAACAGAATTAATTACTCAAAAGCCAGATTCTGGCCAGCTTATTAGAAATCTGTATATTGTTCTCTTGTTCTGTGGACAGGCAATGTTTTTTGGATTCCTTTAGATGATTCAAGATTAGAACAAAGCTGTGTCTAAGGCTCCTTCGACCGAGAAGGCCTCTGGTCTCTACCAGAAACACCCATTTGGGATTCGTGGACTTCACTTTTAGCGGTGAGCAGGTATTTTCTCCAATAGTATAGTAAGCCAAAGGAGCTGTCCCTGAAAAGAGCCTAAGTCTGAAGATTTATAGTCTTTTTTTTCCCTTCAGTGGAAACAAGAAGGAGAGGAGTGACTAGGGGAAGGAAAGCTGACCTGAGAAAAGCAAGAAAAAATTATAAATGAATTCATGTTTTTACATTGTATCCAACATAAGTATCATAGAACAAATTTGATCTTCTGAAGTCCTAAATCATTCAACTTCAGATCCCTAGCCACCATAGTATTCCTTTATTTATTTACTTGAGTCAGGGGTCTTACTTTGTCACCCAGGCTGGACTGCAGTGAGTGGCACAATCACGTCTCACTGCAACCTTGACCTCCTGGGCTCAGGCCATCTTTCTGCCTCAGCATCCCAAGTAGCTGAGACTACAGGCATGTGCCATTACACCTGGCTTATTTTTTATTTTTTTGTAGAGACAAGGTCTCACTATGTTGCTTAGGCTAGTCTTGAATTCCTGGGCCTCAGTCTCTAAAAGTACTGGGATCACAGGCATGTGCCACTGTACCTGGTCATAGAATTCCTTTATAATTCATCTTTACTGGCCGCCTCAAAGGCCACTATGTCCTTTGTCACTTATGATTAAGATTAGAAGAAAGGATGAAAATGATGTTGCAGTTTTAAAAAGAAGACCAGGATATATTCAGGACTTAACCATCTTAACTATCAGTAATTCCTCATTTCCGTTAGCTCTACAGTCCCTTCTGAGACAGCATATGAAGCGTGGTACATTATCCTTAAGTCTTCTTGCTTCTTCAATTTCTCTGTTTCTGTTTCTCTATTACTAGCCTAATGCCTACTCTACTCAATAGTGCTGTTTCTAAAAAGAAAACCACCAGGAGAATTTCACTTGCCAAAGTGGATATAAAAGGTATAAGCTAAAGGAGCCAAGGTAGATAATTCTACTCTTTCAGAAAAATAACAGAAATCAAATTACTATGTTTCAGTTATAGGTATCATCATAAAATTTTCAAATAATTACACAACAATGTGATGAGGTAAAAAGAAGGAAAGACCTTATTTTCTAAGAGAGACATCCATCATGCTGGGCATAGATTTATTTCTCTAAAATGGCTAAAGTTCTGAGGGAAAACATTTAATTAACTGATTTGACATGAAGCTTGATTAGGACTGTTTCTGTTCTAGGCAGGAGCTGAGTTCTCATTCATGCAACAGACATTGTAATTGCCTACTATGTGCTTGGCACTGAGTTGGATAGTGGGGATGTAACAAGAAAGAAGACAGACACAATCTCTGCTTCCATGGAATATAGTCCACCAGGAGAGACAAACAGTTATTATGTGTTAAAATAAGTGATAGGTAGGGGAAGTTTAAGGTGCTGTGGGAGCACACAGCAGGAGTTCTAACCTTGTCTAATGGTTACAGAAACCATGTGGAAAACAGAATAAAGGTGTTTATCATCTTTTCTAAATTCCTATTCATACTCTTATGTTGACATTTCACACTAGTTCATAATAATTTCTCATTACCCATAATAGCAACTATTCTTTTCATCATCATAGGTTTTTCACTTAATTACAGAGTGTTAGTAGTAGAGAATACTAGAAATAATCTAACCTATCTGCTTCATGTTATAGTTGGGGAAAGTGAGGCCCAGAGAAGTTACCTGACCTGCCCTTCATTCAGGGGAATGAGAATTGGATCTCCTAACTCTTAGATTAATACTGTTTCAATCATATGTAGTCCCTCCCCTTTGATCTCTTAGAGAACTCAAATATTGCTTTCTTTAGTAACTGCCCATGAAATAAGCACCTAGGGAATAAGGAATATTGCTCTGTATCCTCAAGAAGAGATGGCAGGAAGTTGGAATGAAATAAATGAAGTAAATGAAGTAACAGAAGCCAAATCAGAGCATGGTTTGGGTGCTGGTAGTCTGACATACTGAACAAGGGCATGTGAATAACTACTCAAATACAAAGTGGGTTTGAGTTTTTGAAAGGAAAGCATGCTGCTGAGGTTCCTTTGTGGTCAAATGACCCTCAGATGCTTGCCAGAATGATTTGCCCCAAATTGGTTTAGGTCCTCAAATGAGTGATTTCAGAGAGATTTAATGGCTAAAGTGGTAGAGAAAGCCCTTACTTGCACTTAAGCATTTACCTTTGCTGCTGCCACCTCACAGCTCTTACCTGGAAACTCCCAAAGCAACTTCCCCCAGGCAGGGTGACATAGCAGACATAGGGAGGGCTGTTGGAGGGAACCATCTCATAAACCACTAGAGCCCCATTCTTCAAGTCAGCCCCACGGGACTGCTTCATCTGCCAGAATTCTTGAAGTGCCTCCACCACATTCACTACAAAAAGAGAAGAACAGTTCAGTACAGTATCTGTAATCGCTACCTATGTTAAGAGTCTGCCCCTTTCCTCCCTACCTACTACTACTTAGACCTATTTAAATTAATAAACTTAAACTGGGATTAAGTTAATTTGCATAGAATGTCAGAATATGCCTGACCTCCTCCCCCATTTCTCTAGTTCACATTTTGATTTAGTCCTAGAATAACTTAAATATTGAGAGCAGAGTTTCCAGTGTCAGTAGACCATTATCACTGCCTGATGAAATATAAATAGACTGTGGTGGTTGTGAGCATGCCACTGCACTCCAGCCTGGGCAACAGTGAGACTCTGACTCAAAAAAAAAAAAAAAAAAAAAACAGACATGGTGGCTCACACCTGTAATCCCTGCACTTGGGGAAGGCAGAGGCAAGAGGATTGCCTGAGCCCAGGGGTTTAAGACCAGGGCGGGTAACTTAGCAAGGCCTCATCTCTACAGTAAATAAAAAAATTAGCCAGGTATGGTGGTGCACGCCTGTGGTTCCAGCTACTTGGAAGGCTGAAGTCGAAGGATTGCCTGAGCCCAGCAGGTCGAGGCTGTGGTAGCCATAAGTGTGCCACTGCACACTAGCCTGGGTGACAGAGTGAGACTACTACTCTAAAATTCTATGTCTCTGGCTGATACTATTCACCTTCCCTGAAAGTCTCTCATGCCTGCTAAAATCACTTTCTCAAATGCCTTATATCTAGCAATCTGATAGCTATGGATCTTTTACGAAACAAATAGTGACTCAATCTATATTACTGGAACCAAGGCACTCTAACTCTGCAGCTCTAAACTGAAAAAGTCTTTAATGATTCAATCCAGAAACCCATTAATTTTCCAAAAAGGGGAAGGGGCATCCAACAGCTTTTAGAAGATGTTAAATTTTATTATAGTTATGATAGTGCTCCGAGCATAAATAACAGCAAGTGCAAAGGGTTAGTGACAGCAGGGAACATGGTGAATAAAGGGACTAAAAAAAGGCCATTGTGGCTATGAAAGAGAGTAAGAGGAAGAGCAAAGCAGATGAGGTTCCAAGAAGAGGAAGGGACAAGACCAAGTAGGACCTCTTAGGCCATGGTTTTTTGTTTTGTTTGTTTGGTTGGTTGGGTTTTTTGGTTTTTTTTTTTTGAGTTGGAGTCTCACTCTGTCATCCAGGCTGGAGTGCGGTGGCACGCTCATGGCTACGCCAGCGTCGATGAGCTCTGGCAGTTCTTCCTCCTCAGCCTTCCAAGTAGCCAAAACTACAGGCACATGCTACTGTGCCTGGCTAATTTTTTTTATTTGTTGTAGAGATGAGGTCTTGCCAAATTGCCCATGCTGGTCTCCAACCTGCAGGCTTAGGCAATTCACTCACCTCGGCCTCCCAAAGTGCTGGGATTACAGACTGAGCCACTGGCTGGGTTTTGTTTTGTTTTTTCGAGTCAAGGTCTCACTCTGTTGCCCAAGCTGAGTACAGTGGCCCAATCACTGTTCACCACAGCCTCCAACTCCTGGGCTCAAGCAATTTAGGCTATGTTAGAGTATTGGCTTCATTCTAGTGCAACAAGAAGTATCTGAAGGATTTTAAACAGAAGGAGGGATGAGATCAGTTTGTCTTTTAAAAGGATCATTTTGACTCTAGGATTACAAATATTTCAAACAGCTTCAACTAAAGCCTTATAATAATAAGTTATCATGTGTTCTCCAATATCTTACAACATGACCATTCTCTTACTCTTAATTACAACAAGGACTCATTCATTCTTTCATATTGCCTTAATTCAAATCTACCAAGAAGACACCAAGAAGGGATAGACATTGCAGAAGATGTACTGTGGAGGAAAGAGGAGAAGGCCGGGAGAGGTTTCACATAACAGTGAATGTCTGACCACCTGTGGAGGAGAGGGAAGGAAGGAGGTTTGGATATGAAAGTCTCAGACCACAGCTTATTTTCCAGAAAGGTTTGACCAAGTCAGTGGAAGTCATCATGCCAATGGAATCCCACATCTCACCAGCAAGTACCTGTGTTAATACCCCTGCTGTACTCAGTCATTGGCTAGGAGCAGCCTACAGGAAACGTGGCCTCAGTGCAAATGTGTTGATGGACCCAGAGGGGGCAGTAGTTCAGGCTGTTCGTTATGCTCACTGCAGAAGGAGATCTGAACAGTACATTTCATGGCTGTCATACACACATTAGCAAAAATTTGAGAACTTAGTAGATACATGGCTCTATTCTAAGAATTAGAGATGCAAAGAGTAACACACATTCCTTGCAAACAAGTGGCTCACCCCTATAATCCCAGCACTTTGGAACGCTGAGGCAGGAGGACTGCTTGAGCCCAGGAGTTTGACACCAACTTAGGCAACATAGTGAGACCTCGTCTCTATTTAAAAAAATCAAAAAATTTGCCTGGCATGGTGGTGTGCGCCTGTAGTCCCAGCTACTCAGGAGGCTGAGGTGGAAGGATCACCTGAGCCCAGGAGGTCAAGACTGTGATGAGCTGTGATTGTGCCACTATACTCCAGCACAGGCAACAGAGGAAGGCCAAAAAAATAAAAAGAAAAAAAAAGCTAGTGGCCAATAATAAGTTGTAATAAGTTATTTCACATGCTCTGCAACTGAAACAGACACCCCATGTAACAGCCTGAGTCTGAAAAGCAGTATAAGCTCTTTTCTAATACCCTGTAAGACAGCATAAAAAGGAAACTTTCAGCCGGGCTTGGTGGCTCAGCCTGTAATCCCAGCACTTTGGGAGGTTGAGGTGAGTGGATTGCCAGAGCCCGTGGATTCGAGACCCGCCTGGGCAACTTGGCGAGACCTCATCTCTACAATAAGTCAAAAATTAGCCGGGTGTGGTAGCGTGTGCCTGTAGTTCCAGCTACTTGGAAGGCTAAGGCGGAAGGATTGCCGGAGCCCAGCAGGTCGAGGCTGCAGTGGCCGGGAGCGGCCACTGCACTCCAGTCTGGATGACAGAGTGAGACTCCAACTCAAAAAAAAAAAAAAGAAAAGGAAAGGAAACTTTCTTTTCCACCCTTGGTTTTGGCAAGGGTTCTTCAAAGGTCACTACTGCCCAGAAAACTTAGTCATCTTTGTTCCTTCCATTGAGATCTTTCAGCCTCAGTTCCCTGTTTGAGACAATTTAGCACAATGCACCGAGTGACAGCTCTCCTGACATACAAACAACAGGGAGAATATTGGAGTAAAGAGGAAGGGGAGGAGACCATCATAGTTGATAAGGTTTTATTACAAAGTTTATATCCACCCTGGGCAACATAGCAAAACCTCATCTCTACAAAAAATAAAAATTTAAAAAGCAGCCAGGTGTGGTGATGTGTACCTGCAGTCCCAGCTACTTGGGATGCTGAGATAGAAGGATCGCCTGAGCTCAGGGGAGTCTTATTTCAGAAGTGTGAGTATGAAATAAGGAACTGGGCAAAGTGGTTAAGAAAAAGCTATTAACTGTTATCTGCATTTGAAAATGCTGATAGACTCATTCATTTTTGGGGCTAGAAGAATTTCAGAATATCCAGTTCATACTAAGAAAGGGCAAGATGGCTTGTTCAACATCACACAGAGTTGGGGCATGAATCTAGACATTTTGATGGCAACGTTCTTTCTAATTTAAAATCTTAACCCAGGGTCCAAGGTCTAGTCCATAGTTGAGTTTCATGGGGTTCACAAACTCCCTAAAACTTAAGTAAAATTATGTATATATGTGCATATGAGTATTTGTATATATACATATGACAGGTGCCCACAGCTTTTATCAGATTTTGGTGAGGAACCATGGATATAATGGTTTACATAAGAATTTTAAAGAATCATGAAGTGGGTGGGTAAGAATAACAGAGACATGCACATTTGACAGCTACAGTTGCTTTCTGAAAGTCACTGACAAGAAAGACCAAGATAGTGAGGAATATGTAGGTGCTTATACCCTGATGCTGAACAACCACACAAAAAGAGATAATTTGTTTTTTGCCTTTAGGAGAGAAAATATTAGGTGAATGTCTAATTGGAATGAAAGGTACAAATTAAATAAAAACATTGAAACACTATATGAAACTACAGTAAAAATTTTATATCATAAGAATAAATACAATTTTGTGATGGGGAGCAAGGATGAAGAGATAATAGATAGTGAACTTGAGAGATGGGTAAAAATGTTCTCCCTTATTATACAGAATGATGAGAATAGCCTGACCCAGCTTAATTCACTTATTATTGAAGATAGGGAAGCTGGGTAGCAATATTTCATTTGGCATTTCAATTTTTAGAAGATGCTTCTGCCCCTGAATAGCCCACGGTGCAAGTTTCTTTGGAAGAGAGGCAAAGTAACAGTGACTTTGGGAAGGTACTCTGGTAGACTGAATAACATCCCCTGCCAAGATGTTCATGTCCTAATCCTTGGAAACTGTGAATGTTACCTTATCTGGCAAAGATTTTGCAGATGTATGTAAATAGTTTGAGATGGGGGGATTATCTAGATTTTCTGAGGGGACCCAAATGTAATCACAAGGTTTGTTATAAGAGGGAGGCAGATTTGACAAAACACAGAAGAGGAGAAGGCATTGAGGCAGAAATTGTAGTGATGTAGTTACAAACTAAGGAATGTCAGCAGCAACCAGAAGCTGGTAGAAGCAAGGAATGGATTCTCCCCTTAGAGCTTCTGGAAGGAGAATGGTCCTGCCAACACCTTGATTTTGACCCAGTAAGACTGATTTTGGACTTCTGGCTTCCAAAACTATGAGAATAAATTTCTGTTGTTTTAAGCTACCAAGTTTGTGAAAATTTGTTTCAACAGCCATAGGAAACTAGTACAGGGACTAATCCAGCATTTCCAAAAGTTGGAAATATTCAGACCAATCAGTGTAACTCTGATCACTTACAGAAAAAGAAGCTGTCTGTGATTCCGAGGAAAAGGAACTAAACAAAATCTACACAAGAGTCAATTGTTCAGTTTAGTGGAGTGACTGGGCAAAATCTCCCATCATGCAGATGTACGGTAACATAAAGGGATAGCAATAATTCCAAAACAACAGGTTTGAAGCAGGAAATATAGCAATTACAAAGCAAGGAAAGTAGGTTGTTCAATCATGCCATTTTAGGGATTGTCAGATGTCAAACAAGAGAATGAGACTGTATGCCATGTAGAAAAGGGGGGCAAAGGAAATAGTAATACTGACAATACCTGATATTTGCACAGTTTTCTGGTATTTCCAAATTCATAAGAATAGCAGCCACTCTGAGTACTATGTGCTACATGCTTTACATTCATTATCTCCTTTGATCCACCAAAAACTGTCAGGATAGGTATTATAATACCTGTTTTACAAAAAGGTAAGCGAGGAATAGGTCAGAAGTGGCACAACCATGATTTAGAAACAATGTTGGTTTGGCTCCAAAGCCAACCCTTTTTGTATTGTACTGTCCTACTTTATTATTTCATTAATCCTCATGTTCTGTGAGCCCCATCAAGACAGGGACTAAATATCAGCCTTGTTCACCACTGCATCTAGAGAGGTTAAGGAATTTCTCCAAGATCTCACAGCCACTATTTGCCAGGGCTAGGTCCTCTGATTCCAAATTCAATGTACCATATGAAGGACCAAAAAAACCCCTGGGATGTTTTTATTTAAAATTGTGTATTTATTCTTACATGTTTAAACTTTAGTCAACTTCAGAGTACTCTCTGTCTGATACAATACACCTATCAAGATATTTTTTACACTGCTCAAAACAATTTTTGAACATGTCAATGTTGATGTCTTTTAGTGCTTCTGCTGTTTTTTGTTTCACTTCTTCCACATTGGCAAAACATTTCCCTTTGAGGATTTTTTTCAAAAGTCACTTGGGGCAAGATTGGGTGAATAGGGAGGATGGGACACGGGGCTCATGCCATTTTTGGCCAAAAACTGCTGAACATTCAGTGCAGTGTGGGCACGTGTGCTTGTAAATCACCCATCATGAAATGGGCAAGCCAGGCTCAGTGGCTCAGCCTGTAATCTCACGCTTTGGTTTATTGTAGAGATGAGTGGATTGCCTGAGCCCGCGGGTTTGAGACCTGCCTGGACAACTTGGCAAGACCTCATCTCTACAATAAACCAAAAAATTAGCTGGGCGTGGTAGCGCGTGCCTGTAGTTCCAGCTACTTGGAAGGCTGAGGCGGAAGGATCGCTGGAGCCCAGCAGGTCAAGGCTGCAATGGCCAGGAGTGGCCAGTCTGGGCGACAGAGTGAGACTCCAACTAAAAAAATAAAAAATAAGCCGGGCTCGGTGGCTCAGCCTATAATCCCATGCCTTGGGAGGCTGAGGTGAGTGGATTGCCTGAGCCTGCGGGTTCAAGACCCACCTGGGCAACTTGGTGAGACCTCATCTCTACAATAAAATAAAAAAATAAAAAATGAATAAATGGACAAATGCATTGAAAGAATATGCAAAAAAAATTCACTAAAGCCGAATGCAACCTCTCACAAATGTTAGCTAATGCCGATGGGTTCCTAGGAGGAGGAGGCCTCTACTTCAAGGGGCCCATCCTCCAAAAGATAATTCTGAGATTTTTGGGGGTTACCCCTTGAAAAGTGATTAAGATCTTACAGCATACAGAACTATATGGGTATTGTGACTGGATGGGTGAGGGAGGAGATAAAGGGTAAACAGGTGAAACAGGGTTTTTTTTTTCTTTTTAAAATAAATGCTGAGGTCCTTCATAAGTGAAGGTAAATCTAAAGACTAACTGGAGAAGGTAAATTTGGAGTGTTCAGGAAAAGATGAAAGATGTGAAATAAAGATGATGCACTGCTGGGCTCGGTGACTCAGCCTGTAATCCCGTGCTTTGGGAGGTCAAGGTGAGTGGATTGCCTGAGCCCGCGGGTTCGAGACCTGCCTGGGCAACTTGGCGAGACTTCATCTCTACAATAAGTCAAAAAATTAGCCGGATGTGGTAGCGCGTGCCTGTAATTCCGGCTACTCGGAAGGCTGAGGCGGAAGGATCGCCAGAGCCCAGCAGGTCGAGGCTGTGGTAGCTGGGAGCGGTCACTGCACTCCAGTCTGGGTGACAGGGTGAGACTCCAACTCAAAAAAAAAAAGATGATGCACTAAAGCATTGGTGGGTGAGGGAATATTCTAGGCAGAGACCAAAGTGAATTGTATTCAAGAGAATACAGCCATCCCCAGATACCATGCCATCAGTCACAAGGGTATTTAAGTACATGCCAATGGCAGCTTTGACTAAGAAGTGAAGCAGAATAAGTGATTCCATGTGGTGAAGGGCTTCTGAGCCAAATCGGCAGAGATTCTGCTTGCCTGAAGCTGAACTATCTGCCAGCTGGACATCCAGACTGGAAATGAGAAACTCAAGAATAATGAGAAAGATTGCGATGGGAGGTGGGGAGGCTGGAGAGAGAATCATCACCACAGAGGCAAGCCTGTCTGACTGTTCTTTGTCAGCACAATCCCCTTGTTTTCTCATCCTTGCTAAGGAAATGAAAGTTTTTACAGGACACCCAGTTTAGAAGCCAAACCAAAGGCTCTCTAGGTAACACAGATGAGAAAAAGAGTATACTCTATACTTTTAATAACCTCTGAAAATTTCCAAGAGGAAGGCTTCAGATTTAGAGTGACTACTACTGGCTACTTCTGTGCCCAGAGGCAAAGACCTTCCCTGGATCTTGACTTAAAGAGACCTGAAGCAGCAGGATAGTAGTTAATGGCAGTTCTGTCACATGGCCTTATTAAATCTAGGAATTAAACTGGAAAAATATATTTCTTCATGGTGAATTTTGTAATCATATTTATGTGTAGCCCCAGCACTTAGCAGAGTGCTGGAGTTACAGGTGTCCAAATTGTGTGAAGAACAAAGGGAAACTGACGGTAAATGTATCATTAGGCATACATAGCAAAATGGCTCTAGAAACCTGTTTTCCTTGGGAATTTTGGGTTTATACCATCAGGACTTAAGAGTGAGAGAATATAAAACATGTTATTTTTAAGGAACTATAACCAGCAAATTTGAGATAATAATCATTTTAGGTACCCATTATTATGTCAGTTGTAATAACAGTACACATCCTAACCCTTGAGGAAACCGAAGCTCAATGAGGTTAAGTCCCTTCCCCAAAGACATAGCTGGGAAGTGACAGAGATGTCTGAAGCCTATACTCTTTTTTTTTTTTTTTTTTTTTGAGTTGGAGTCTCACTCAGTCGCCCAGACTAGAGTGCAGTGGCCGCTCCCAGCCACCGCAGCCTCGACCTCCTGGGCTCCGGCGATCCTTCCGCCTCAGCCTTCCAAGTAGCTGGAACTACAGGTGCGCGCTACCACACCCGGCTAATTTTTGATTTATTGTAGAGATGAGGTCTCGCCAAGTTGCCCAGGTGGGTCTCGAACCCGCGGGCTCAGTCAATCCACCCACCTCAGCCTCCCAAAGTGCTGGGATTACAGGCTGAGCCACCAAGCCGGGCTGCCTATGCTCTTTTTACTACACTTTCTCAACAACAACAAAGTCTACAGAGAATGCCCTGCAACCGCCTCTGTATTATTGTTAAATTAGAAAGTTAAAGGTATAGTCACTTCCAGGTCAACCTGGACCTGGCCAAGCAAACAGAAGTGATGTCTTGGAAATTCTGAATTTAAATTCTATATCCTACACGCTTTCCTATATACTCCTTGTTACTTAGACTATAAATCTGGAACTTGAACTCAAACAGAAAATTCTACACTGGTTAAACAAAAACAACAAAGAAAATCCTCACATCCTCCTTCACAGAAATTAGGCACTTTTAAGATGAAGACTTCTAACCAAAATAGGGTTTCTAGCTGGCTCATTTCCACAGAATTTAACATTGAGAGAGCCAAGGCCTGAGATTTATCCTCAGTTTCTGGGCAAGGGCCAGGAAAACAGAGCCAGACAGGCAGAAGGGCCGGAGTGGTGAGTCTCCATACTAAAAAGGACACCAAAATAAGGCACTAAGCCACAGGAAGCGGGTGTGGGCTCAATTATTATGAGTGACCTGTGAAGGCATTAACTAATTCCTCAGCAAATCTGAAGTTTCATTGAAATTTCGGAGTGAAGATAAGCAAAGAAAAAGTCATGGTTAAGGAGATGGAGTAAACTAACGGGGGAGTCCAAGAATTGCTGAGATCACAGAGGAAAGATTGAGAGGGTATGGATGAGAAATTGGATCTGAGATAAAGGCCAGGATCCCACACAATGGGGACTGGCTTTCAAAGACAGAGAAGTGTTAAGGCATCAAGCTGAAGGAGAAATTCCATTTCTAAAGGAGAAAGGGTTGGGAAGAAAAGAGGATTGTGTCTGAAACAGGGGGTCCCTGGAGAATATACTAATAACTCGGGAAAGAGGAAATATGAGGCTTAAACGTGTGTGTACGCGTGCGCGCGCCTGTGCGTGTGCATGTGTGTATCCCAGAAGGAAACTCCCCAAAAGGAAATGCATGTGAGGGCTCCACGCCAGGAAGAGCGATCCGGGAGGACTGTGGGAGCAAGGCTCCCTTACAGAGGGTGTCCCGCAGGAGGCCAGACCCGCAGACTCACCTCGGCCATAGCCCTGC
>NW_007252931.1:861105-865890 GCF_000164805.1 Carlito syrichta
CACTCCTGGCCGCAGCGCTCGAAGGGTGCCCCTCCCGCTGTTGCCTACTCCAGGCTGCAGCCGCTGCGTTCGCATCGTCTCCATCCCGGCCGCCAGTGGAGTAGCGGCCCAGAGCCTGCCAGCCTGGCGAGCTAACGGTCCCAACCACCCAAGTCAGCGAGCGCCTGGGGACTGAGGGCGGTGCCGGGGCCGAACCGTCAGTCAAGTGGGGGCGGGGACGAGCCAGATCCCATGCCAATCACCAGTGAGAGGGCGGGAGCTGGAGTGCTCCCGCTCCGCCATAGGTAAATTGTTGAGGAGGGTGGAGGTTCTGAGAACCAATTGCAAAGAGAAAAAGCGATATTTTCTGTAATGCCGACGCATAGCATGGGCGCGTCTTTGGAGTCCTGTGGCGAGCACCGGAAAGCGGGCCAGAACCCTGGGGCGGGGCTTGGAGAAAAAACGGGCCAGGATGTAAGGCTGGGGAGAACTGTAAACAGAGTGAAGGGATTCGGAGAGACCATTTGTCGGACCACGTCATTTTATAGATGTAGGTGAGGACACTGTGGCTCAGAGAAATGTAACTTGTCCAATATCGCATGCAATTGGTGGTGGAGCTAAAGCAAGAAAGCTGCATTATAATGAGCACATACTATGCAATGTACTTTAGTGCATTGTCTTATTTAGTAATCACGATCACTAACTAGATTTTATTATGTTATAGATAAGGAAAATGATGCTCAGGGAGGCTAGACAAATTGCCCAAAGTTAAATAGCTGGGAGATGGCAAAGGGGAGTTCAGACATATGTGTTCTGATTTCCAGTATTTTTTTTTTCTTTTTACTGTACTGCATTGTGGGGTAAATTTCTAATATCACCTATTCTAAGTCGGGGGAGGTAGTAAGAGAGAGTAGAATGGGCAAGGCTATTTATCTCCCATTAGAGAAAGATAATATATACAGAAAATCAGCAAATTGAGAAGTCCAGGGAGGCAGATTTGGAAAGGTAACCTTATTCCTCTTATTAGAGTGAGAAAGAGTTAGAATATAAGCAGAAAATCAGCAAACTGAGAAATCCAGGGGGCAAATTAAGAAAGGTACCCTTGTTCATGGAACCAATCAATCTGGGTTGTTCTGATTACTTTGTGCACACGTGGACACACGACACACCCTTTGTCAGTTGACTATTGTGCCATTTTTACTTAAGTGAGGTTATATTCACTGCCATCCCCTCATCTCTCCTACAGTGGCTCAGGAATCAAGGATGGGGAAATAGAGACCAGAAGTAAAAGAAAATGGATGAAACACACCTTGTGAAATGAAAATTAGACCCTGAGTGGAAACTGAGTGATTAAGAAATAGGAAGCTTTGAAAGAGGGACTGTTAATCCACTAGGATACATCTGCTGATGATGGAGGGAGGGACTTTCTGTAGGAATCTTAAAGAATTCAAGGATGGACATGGGGAGACGAGGAAATGAAAGCCTGTCAAATGCCTTAAAACCTCAGGACACAGGACGCTTGTCTTTTCTTCTACAACCACGGTTGTTCACTTGGTCCTTTGGAAAGAAAGTGACTGGAATCTCTAGGTATCTCATGGATCATTATAGCTATAAGTTATTATTACCTCCCACCGCATTCCTCATTCCCCACACCCACACCTCCAGGCAGAAGTGACAAAACAGAGACTTCTGAACACATTTATTTGATATGTCAAGTGGAGAGAGGAGTGATTTAGGGTTTCTCCCCACTTCTACCTGTGGGGGTGTTCATAAGCTCAGACAGACAGAAGAGCAGCTTAGAGCCCATGGCCCACCCCTGGGAAAATGAGACCACCTGTTGTAATGGTTGGGGGAACAGGATTGGGAATAAAAAGCAGGAAGTCAAGAAGTGAAGTTGAGAGCAGGAAGGGTAGCAGCAGAACTGAGGCTGGGAGTTGCTGCAGGAATCCCCAAGAAGAGTGAAGAAGATATCTTGAAAAGTGATTGGGGCTGGAAGCAGGGTGTGAACAAGGAGCCAGGCCTGGAGAGAGAAGGAAGACCTGCAGAATGGAGTGGGATATTCATGAAGAGGGTCGAGTGTGCAAAATCATGATATAGGTTGTGTTGCAGGGCATACATGGAAAGCAAGGTATTACTTCTGCAGGAGGGCAAAGATATCTGAGACTACCCTTAAGTAGGGATTCCCTACTACTTCTGAACAAATGCAAGTGAGTTTGGGACCCTAGCACAAGTGGCGCTTTGTGTTTATTGGTATGTCGTGCCTGTGGGTACACAAATAATCCCACATGCATGTGAAATGACCAGGGCATGAATGCGTGTGTCTATATCCCCAGCAAATAGAGTACTTAGCTCTCCTTGCTAGTAAGAGTACTGTGCTTGTGGACACACGTTTACCCATGTGTGCGTTCATCGTGCCCATGAGCACATGCAAGAGATCCCTATGTCCGTGGTGTGTGTGTGAGCTGGTTCTCCCACCGCTCCCATCAAGACCCGGTCCCCGCCCTCCTTGGCTCCTCTTACTCAGCGCCCTGGCTCCCCTGGCCCGCCTAGGCTCTGGAAGCCCCCTAGCAGGCGAATCTGCTCAGTCTGCATGGAGTGGCGTCTCACCAATTTGCGCTTGGTCCTGGGAGAGCCTGGCGCCCCGGCCTGGGGAGGGGCAGGCAGCGAGGGCGCCCGACCCCCGGGTTGGGGACGAATGTCGGGAATGGGAGGGTGGGGACTGACGTTGAGCGGGGGCAGGAAACCCGGTCGCGTTTGCGAAATGTGGTCCAGGAGCAAGGTCCCCGATCCCCTCCGCTCCAGCAGCCCAGGACTCCGCCTCCGTCCGCTTAGCGGAGACACGGCCCCCGGCAGACTCTCCTGGGACTGGCGCGGGGAGGGGGCCGAACCCGCCAGAGGGAGGGTCAACGGGGAAGCGCTGTATCGGCGGCGCTCCAGGGACAGGCGGCTGGACTCCGGCGAGTCGGGGCAAAGATGTCCGGGGGCGTCGAGCTCCACCGGCTCCATGCGGCTCAGTTTCTGCCTCAGCCCTGAAGCGGGACCAGACTCCTGAGCCTCTGGCGCTGTGTTTCGGCGAGAGAGGGGGCCCCCGCCAGTCACTCTTTCCGCCCATGGGGGCGGGTCCTCCGGGCCTTCAGTGCTGTGACGTCGGGAAAGACGGGGTCGACCCGTCAGGGTGAGGCCGTTGAATTCGGCGGTCAAGCGCTCGATCCCCGGCCTCCCTTCGGCGGGTGGGACCGGTTGAGGAGGGGCAACCAGGCCCCAGGGCTCGGAGTTAAGCCTTTTGAGTGGTTTTGGGGGGTGACGAGGTGGCTTGGGGAGCGGCTCAGAAGGGGAGGAGTCATCGGGGGGCTTCGGAAGAGGGAATTCAAATACGTCCCGCTTCTCCTCTTCCTCCTGGGCGCGAGGGGATAACAACCCCCGCCCTCCTCCTCCTGCGGTCTGCAGTTGGATTTCCGAAGGCGACGTGCAGACCCCCGGACTCAGAGGAGCGGGAGCAGGGTCCTCCACCCCTGGGGAGGGTGGGGAATTGAGATACTGCCGGGTCTTCTTGGTGCCCGAGGGCGATGTGTCAGTGGTGATGATGATGACCTCTGTACCCTTGGCCTTGCAGGCGTCCAGTAGTGTGGCAAGGGTCTCGCGGTCCCCGCGGTCCAGAGCGTGTACGAGTGCCGAGGCGCCCGCGTGATCTCGTACAGAGGGGTCTGCGCCGTGGGCAAGGAGCAGCGAGGCCACAGCGGCGCCCCCACCCCCGGCGCAAGCGTGCATCAGCGCCGTGCGCCCTAGGCGGTCTGCGATGTTGGGGTCCGCGCCTTGCTCCAGGAGGTAGCGTACCATGCGCGCCTTGTTCTGGGGGTCGTCGTAGCGCGCCCGACAGGCCGCCATTAGCGCAGTCTCCCCCTGAGCATCACCCTCATTCACGTAGGCGCCTCCCTCCAGAAGCAAACGGGCCAAGCGTAGCTTACCCTGACCCACGGCCCGAAGAAGAGCGTGGCCCTCGGTGTGCAGCATAGCTGCGGCTGGAACGAGGGCACCGCTGGAACCCGGACTGAGACCTGCCAAGGATGGCTAGGGATGTGGGGGTGGTGGTTGGCAGAGGCCTGAGATCTCAGTGGCGAAGCCGATCCCTACAAGAAAGAGAGAGAGGGACCTTATTGAGGAATTCGGCAGGGAAACTGAGGCACCGGTGCAGGCATCCGGCGCGGGGTCGGGGAGATCTTCACGGCGCACAAGCCTTCCTCTAACTCATGCCTTGAGCCGCCCCTTCCTCCCAGCGCATGCCTGAGGAGGTGGGAAGGGTGCACCCGCACTGAGGGACGAGCGCGCGTGCAAATGCGTTCGTGCACGCGCAGGGATATCCGCACCCCCACCCTCACCCCACGGCTTATCAGACCTTTCCAGCATCCCCCTTTTCTTATCTACACTTGGAATCCCCCTTTCTAGGATGCTGAACGCCACCCACCCACACACATGCACCCATACAGTCACACACATATTCCCATTCCTAACCTCTTTTAGGTTGCCACAGCCCCAAAAACTGAGTGGGGGGAGGGAAGCAGCTTGCGTTTGGGACCTAAAACGGGTGGAGGGAGAATTGGGGGTTTCTTTTGCCCCTGCTATGTTCCCCATTACTCCTTACTCTTTCCCCTCCCCGGCTGTGCGCCCAAATAGATACCTGAATATCCGCAGAAGATTCGCCTGGCCAGGATTGGGGCCGTGGCCAACGGGCAGCAGGGGTGGCGGAGCCGGGTTCCCGGGGGCCCACATGGCGTGAGGGGGGGCACCCGGATTCCCTTGGTGTCAGTA
>NW_007252931.1:865954-886577 GCF_000164805.1 Carlito syrichta
CGGAGCTCTGCTGTGCTATTTATAGCCCTGTCTCTGCGGGTGGGGGCGTCAGGCACCAAACCGCACCCCCACCCATGCACACAAACCCTCAAAAACCTAGAGACTCCAATTCTGACTTCCTTTTCTTATCCGACCTCCCCTCAGCCCCAACAAACCTAAGTGTTCCTTAGGGGACTCCTCCGCAACCCAAACAGGGACCATCCGGATTCTTCGCTGAGCTTCAGTGGATCCCCATTCTCTGCACTTGGTGTGTTTATGCGTTCCTGTGCACCAGACCTGACCTGCTGCACACGGCACTCGGCACACTGTGCGGAGGGGTGTAGAAAGGAGGTTTGGCTCCACAGCCGGCGTCCATACTGTGCAAAGAGAGACAAGAGCTGTGACTGTCTCCTCGTAGTTTAATTGTCAGGGAGAGCATGGTCCAACCCGGAGTCAGACACGGATACATCCCCACCCTGCCTCTCCCCAGGCGGAACACACATCACAGAGAAACTTGGAGCTCACCCTCCTTATATAGACCTCTTAGATAAGTATGAGGAAGGTGGATATCGGGGGCACTTTTAGAGAGGGCAAGAAGCACTTCCAGATGCCTCCATCTCACATTCTTGCGGGGAGGTGGGAAAGGGGCAGGGAGAAGAGCCGACCTCCCACTTGAAGGTCTCTGTCGGAATCGCTCCTTATATCTTCTGGCTTCCTAACTGTCGCTATTGGTCTCTCACACTGTCTCTGCCTCTTCTTGCCACCTGCCCTGTCTCCATGGTTACCACAGCTTCCATCTACATATTTTAGGAATGAGTTTGTGTCCAGCTGGAATGCACCAAGGGAAGTAGGAGATGAGGAAAAATCCTAAGGATCTGGAAAGCTCACCCAGGGTCCTGTGATAACTCAGAGGCTGAAGGCCCCCAGACATATGATACTAAAAATAAGGTTCCCAGGGAAGTGGGAGAGAACAATATTTGCAGGGAAGCTACCCATTTTTACTAGTTATTTCTTGGATGCCAACTATGTGGCAAGTGCTTTGCATATATTATCTCCAATCCTCACAGCAACTCTGAAAGATAGGAGCTAGTATCTTCTTCCAGATGAGAAAACTGAGACTTAATAAGGTTAAGCAAGGTCTCCAAAGCTTCACAGCTCTGTTTCCACCCTATTCCAAAGACTGAGCACTTGCCACTACCCCTCAGCCTCCCAGTTTAGAGACCACTTTCTCTGACATCTGGAAGATTGTTCTTGACTGACTCCTAGATTGTATCTGTACTCTGAACTCTTCTGTTTCTGTTTTCTATGAGAGTAAGACTCCTCCTTCCACTCTGATCCCCTTTAACCAAGGGGCTTGGAGGAGCAGTGGAAAATGCAGAAAGCACTTGACTCTGCTCTGCCACCCCAATCCTGATACTCTGATCGCCAATCCTTCCTTCCTCAAGGTCTCTCCCCCTTTCTCATTGCACAGTAGTAATTCACAAAGAAACATTTTTAGAAAAGAAGTAACCCCTGGTGGTGCTGGAGAGAGGAAGGCAGTGTGGAATTGAAGGGGAGGTTGGAGTAATGGAGGAGAGTCCAGGCTGTGAAGGCAGTCACAAAAGATTGATCTCCAAAGAGCAGGTTGCACGGGGGTTCATTTATAAGCTCCCTCAACAGAGTCCCGCGATGAGATCTGAGTGCCAGGTTTTGTCTGTGAACTTTCGCTGGCCAGGCCCTTCTCCATCTGGCGTGAGATCGAAAAACTGACCCCAGGTGGTTCTGCAACCAGGTCCCTCTCTGCGCCCCGCTTCCGAAGCCTGGGTTGCGGCTGACTGTCTCCCTCCCTCCTCCTTCTCTACCTCCTCCACCTCCTCCTCGTCCACCACCTCTTAGATTTCCAGGGGGCCGACCTCCTTGTTCGACTTCTCCTAGATTGGCCAGAAGAACCCACCAATGGGGAGCGCTTGGAGGCGGGTCTAGACCGCCACCGGCTTCAGGAAGACAAGCAAATTTCAAGTTGGCCGCGACTTGAGCTCCGCGTGGGGGAGGGGCAGCAGGTAAGGCTCCGAACTGGTGGCTCTGATTTGGTTCTGTCCCACACTTACCTGGCCTGGCTGCGAGACAGAACGCTTTCAGGCAGCCTGTTGGATCAGCTCTCTTCTGGCTCCCTATCCTTTCTCCCCTGAGCTCCCATTGCTCTTTTGATTGTATACAGAGAACGGTAGCTTTCTATCGCGCATAGGGAGAGATATTAAAGCAGAAAATGAGAAAGATTCACTCTTGTACCGCTGACTCTTTGCTATGGCATCAACCTCTCCCGAATATGTTAATATCATCCCCCTAAGAATCTAGCAAACTCCTGTTACCTATCAAGACTCAGATGAAACATTGCCTTCTACCTGTAGTTTTTCTGGGCCTCCTTTCTTGAAAAATTAATTGTCCCTCCGTCTGACGATAGAATTAGGTATACCTCTATTAGAATACTTAGTGCGCGCGCGCGCGCACTCTCGTAATGCTTCTATGCTTTTTAGAATACTGTATAAGGTTTTGTAAGCCTGTTCTAGTACTACGCAGTACCCAATAAGCCGTTAATTGAATGGAATTGATTTCTGGAAACTTGCACTCTTGTTGGAAAGGCAGAATTTAAACTATCGTAATTGGGGAACAATAAAAGACAATACAGTATATAATTAAGGGCCCTTAAACTAGTGGTTCATAATGTTAGTGTTTCATAATTGTTCCCACAGTCTAGAGAAGGAAGAAAGCAAGAACTGGAATGGGGTGGGCAGGCTTTGTGAATTACAAGGTCTCAAGTTTAGAGGGGCCCGTAGAAATCATGCATTTATTCATTCCACAAATATTTTTTGAGCACCTACTCTATGCCAGATACAGTGCTAGATTATGGGGATCATGGTGCATCTTCTGCTCTAGCATTGCATCCTTCTGATACACCCTATGTAGTAAATTGTTGCCCAGCATCTATGTAAGATCTTTAGTAAGGGAACACCCTACCACTCTTTGCAGGTTATTCCATTTTTGGATATTTGTTCTTCAGTCAATATCCAACAAATATTCTAAATAAGAAATACACAGGCCAGTTAAATGCATTCCACACCTCCGTTGTAAAAGAAGGAAATCTGTCCTAGTGGTAGCATTCTTAAAAACAAACCATCCTTTTTGTTTTCTGATTTTAGAAGTAATATTCATTTATTCTAAAAAATCTAGAAGCATAAAAATATAAATAAAAAGGCCTAGTATTTTATGATCATGATGTAGTATAACTATACTAATATTTTGACATACATATCCTTCTAGCTTCTTTTCTCTGTGTGTATATACACATATATATGTCTGTGTATACATACGTAAATGGGGGCATACAATAAATTCAATTTTATATTATGTTCCCCCAATCAATATTGTGAATATTTTTTTCTTTTAAATATTTATTTGAAGTCATAATTCTTATGGCTACATAATAAAGTGAGTATTGGCCGGGCTCAGTGGCTCAGCCTGTAATCCCAGCGCTTTGGGAGGCTAAGGTGAGGGGATTGCCTGAGCCCATGGGTTTGAGACTTGCTTGGGCAGTGAGACCTCATCTCTACAATAAATAAAAAAATTAGCTGGGGGTTGTGGCATATACCTGTAGTTCCAGCTACTTGGAAGGCTGAGGCGGAAGGATCGCCGGAGCCCAGCAGGTCGAGGCTGCGGTGACTGGGAGCAGCCACTGCACTCCAGTCTGGGCAACAGAGTGAGACTCCAACTCAAAAAATAAAATAAAAATAAAAATAAAGTGAATATTTGACTGTTGAATAAGTTTGATTATTTAAGAATTTTGGCTACCATAAATAGCTCTTTGATTAACATCACTGTACTTATATCTCTGACTGATATCTGATGATTTCTTTGGAGTAGATTTTTTGCTTGTTAGTTTGTTTCAGAGTCTCACTCTGTCACCCAGGCTGGAGTGCAGTGGCATGCTCATGACTCACCGCAGCCTTGACTTCCTGGGCTCAGCTTCTGTCTTGGCCTACTGAGTAGCTGGGACTACAGGTGGGCCCCACCATGTCCTCGGCTAGTTTTTTGTTTTTGTTTTTTTATTTTTTAGAGACAAGCTCTCGCTATATTGCCTGGCTGGTCTTGAACTCCTAGGCTCAAGCAGTCCTCCTGCCTTGGCCTCCCAAAGTGCTAGGATTACAGGCATGAGCCACTGCGCCCAACCTGGGATAGATTTTTAAAGTAAGATGCCTGGGCTGGGCTTGGTGGCTCAGCCTGTAATCCCGCGCCTTGGAAGGCTGAGGTGAGTGGATTGCCTGAGCCCGCGGGTTTGAGACCCACCTGGGCAACTTGGCAAGACCTCATCTCCACAATAAATCAAAAATTAGCTGGGTGTGGTAGCGTGCACCTGTAGTTCCAGCTACTTGGAAGGCTGAGGCGGAAGGATTGCCGGAGCCCTGCAGGGCGAGGCTGCGGTGGCCGGGAGCGGCCACTGCACTCTAGTCTGGGCGACAGAGTGAGACTCCAACTCAAAAGAAAAAAGAAAAAAAAGTAAGATTCCTGGATTGGGCATATAAGTATTTAAAAGACTGTTGATTCAAGAGGTCAGATTGCTCCTCTTGAAAGAGTGTGTGTATAGTCCTTCCAGTGAGGTATGATAGTCTCCATCTGAAAAAACTCACAACATCCTGATTTTTGTTTTTTTTTTGAGTTGGAGTCTCACTCTGTTGCCCAGAGTGGAGTACAGTGGCACGCTTCCAGCCTCCGCAGCCTCAACCTGCTGGGTTCTGGCGATCCTTAAGCCTCAACCTTCCAAGTAACCAGAACTACAGGCACGCACTACCACACCCGGCTAATTTTTTTTTTGATGTATTGTAGAGATAAGGTCTCACCAAATTGCCCTGGTGGGTCTTGAACCCACGGGCTCAGACAGTCCACTCACCTCGGCCTCCCAAAGTGCTAAGATTACAGGCTGAGCCACCAAGCCCAGCCAACATCCTGATTATTATTTAAATCTTTGTCAGTTTGATACGTGAAGAGTGGTTTTATTGGCCATTCTTTTGTCAACTGCCTATGCATGTCCTTTGCCCATTTTTTTCTATTGGGATGATTTTTTTTTTCATTTGGATTTCCAAGAGGTTTTTCTTTTGTTTTGTTTTTGAGTCAGAGTCTCACTTAGTTGCCCAGGGCAGATACCAGTGACATGCTCATGGCCTCCACAGCCTCATTCTGCTGGTCTCTGGCAATCCTTCTGCCTCAGCCTTCCAAGTAGCTCAACCACAAGGGCACACCACCACCCTCAGCTAATTTTTTATTTATTGTAAAGATGAGGTCTTGACAAGTTGCCCAGGTTGGTCTCGAACCTCTGGGCTCAGGCAATCCGCTTGCCTCTGTCTCCCAAAGTGTTGGGATTACAGGCATGAGCTACCGCACTGGTCCCATGAGTTTTAATATAATAATAGAGTGAACTTTTTGCTTTATGAATTACACATACAACTGTGGGGGGCCAGCTCCTGCAGAGAGATTTAGGGAGTCCCTGGGAGGTGTGGCGGTGTTGACGATTATGTAAGGATAGATATTAAAAGAAAGAAAGAGACTGGGGGAGAAAGAAGAGACTGGACTCTGTCTAGTGCAGAAGCCGATTCTGTAGGAGGGATAGATATTAAAAGAAAGAAAGATGGAAGGATAGATAGAAAGAGAAAGAAAGAAAATGGACAACTGTTCAATGGATTGAGCAGAAGCCGTTTAATGGGACAAACCGTAAGTCTTTGATCCCAAATTTTCACAGGTTAAATCACAAGACTTTCATGTGAACACAAGGCCAGGTGGATGAGGCGCATCGCCCCCATCCACCAGGTGTTTCCTTAAGCATGAGGAAGGACAATCTCAATTAAATCACAAGACTATTACGTGAACACAAAGCCAGGTGGGTGAGGGTTGTCCTTCACCCACCAGACATTTTCCCAAGCATGAGGAAGGACAATCCCAAAATTATCTCACTGTTCCTCATGCTTGGTTAATATTCCTCAAAAGCAATACTACAATTCTAACATCATAATATTCTAATAATCAATAACTTTTAAAACTTATGTATACGCAACACCTAATGACTAACTTAAATCCTAATACCTTTCTATTCTGTGCTAATTCTACCTACACTATAGAAACTCTTAATTATGGCTCAAACCAGTTCCTAAAGAATGTGGCCCAGTCCAAAGATCACACTGGGCCGTTTCTAGGAACAATTGATTACAATCTCTTAGCAAAATGGCTATTCTAAAATCCTATATATCTATCTTAATTTCTATAAAAGTTTCTAATACCTAATCCTAATATAGAAAGCCGATCATCAGCAATAAAGCTTCTTTTTTTTTTTTTTGAGTTGGAGTCTCACTCTGTCGCCCAGACTGGAGTGCAGTGGCCGCTCCCAGCCACCGCATCCTCGACCTGCTGTGCTCTGGCGATCCTTCCACCTCAGGCTTCCGGGTAGCCGGAACTACAGGCATGCACTATCATGATTTATTGTGGAGATGAGTTGCCCGGGCGGGTCTCGAATCCGCGGGCTCAGGCAATCCACTCACCTCAGCCTCCCAAAGGCGTGCCACTAGCCCGGCTAGCAACAAAGCTTCTAAAAATAAAACCCAAATATAAACTGTAAATTGTACTAAGGCCAAAACCACAATTAGTAGAAAATAGGAACAATGAAATTTCTAAAGTTAGCTATATTCTTATTAAACCTCAAAATATCATGTTTGATCATGCTTGAACTAACATAATTCCCTGACGTAGTATGATCTATTCTACAATACTTTCTATAAGTAAAATAAATTCAGTTTCTATAATAAGTAGAAAAATCCTACACTAACTGTAGCTAAAAACCGGTTTAAAAGAATGAAGCCCAGTTCAAAGTACACGCTGGGCCCTTAGGAATGTGGCCCAGCCCAAAGTTCGTGCTGGGCCATTTCTGGTAACTCTAAATAATCATCTATACCATCTAAAGCTGAAAACAGCTCTCCATATGTATATACTAATTCTGCAAATATATTTTTAAATCTTATAAAGAAGCTTGTACCATATAGAAGGCTCCCAAATGTGACCTGAGTTTGAATTATATCTAATACCTAAGCCGAAACCGCAGTTCATGGGAAACAGGAACAGTGAGTTTCTAGAGTGAGCCATGCCTGTCACAGTCACAGAGCCTTCAGCTCAGGTAGGCAGAGATCCTTTTGGCTAAAATGAAAAAGGGAGGAGGGAATGGGGTCAACAGCTCCCGAACGCATCCTAGTGGTCTCGGGGTCCATGGCCCACCTTGATCCCTAACGTTCAGGTGGGCCTCCGTGGCCGGCTCCCAACATACAACAAACTCTAAACATTAGCGTGCCCCATGCTTCAGTCCCTGGATCTCATCTTTTCTCTATTCACATCCACTCCTTTAGGGATCTCACCCCGTCTCATGGCTTGAAATATTTTTTTGTATGCCAATGACTCCAATAGAACATAAGCTCCATTTAAACCCCATGGATGCAGCAGATTTTGTCTATATTGCTCACTGTTGCATCACTAGCATCTAGAACAGTGCCTGGCACATAGTAAGCACTCAATAAATATTTGAGTAAAGTAAGGTGGTATGATTATTTTTATTTCCCTTTTATAGATAATGAAATATGTTTAGAGACAATAAATGACCAAAGTTTATGCCACTAGGAAGTGACAGAACTGGAATTCAAATCCATGTTCATAGCCCCTACAAATACCACCTTCCTTTAATTTGAAATAATCATTAGTTTGTTACTGTTTTCTTTTTTTGTTGTTTTGTCTTGCTTGTTTGTTTTGGTTTTTTTGTTTTTGTTTTTTGAGACAGGATGTTGCTCTGTTGCCCAGGCTAGAGTGCAATGGCATGATCATAGCTCACTGCAGCCTCAAAATCCTGGACTCAAGCGATCCTCCCACCTCAGCCTCATGAATAGCTGGAACTGCAGGTGCATGCTACCACACCCAGCTAATTTTTTAGTATTTATTTTTGTAGAGATGGGGGTCTTGCTATGTTGCCCAAGCTGGTCTCAAACTCCTGGCCTCAAGTAATCCTCCTGCCTTGGTCTCCCAAAGTGCTAGGATTACAAGGGTGAGCCACCCTGCCCCACCTGTTATCATTTTTCTGTAAGTTTTGTTGAAACCTGCTTCTTTTTTTTTTTTTTTTTTTGTTGGACTCTCACTCTGTCACCCAGATTGGAGTGCAATGGCCGGCCTCTACCTGCTGGGCTCCAGCGATCCTTCCGCCTCAGCCTTCTAAGTAGCTGGAACTACAGGCGCACGCTACTACACCCAGCTAATTTTTTATTTTTATTGTAGAGATGAGGTCTTGCCAAGTTGCCTACACGGGTCTCGAATCCATGGGCTCAGGCAATCCACTCACTTTGACCTCCCAAAGTGCTGGGATTACAGGCTGAGCCATGGAGCCTGGCCTGAAACCTGTTTCTTAGTAACTTTCACCACAATAAACAGGTATGAGCCGGGCTCGGTGGCTCAGCCTGTAATCCCGCGCCTTTGGGAGGCTGAGGTGAGTGGATTGCCTGAGCCCGCGGGTTCGAGACCCACCTGGGCAGCGAGACCTCATCTCTACAATAAATCAAAAAATCAGCCGGGTGTGGTAGCGCATGCCTGTAATTCCAGCTACTTGGAAGGCTGAGGTGGAAGGATCGCTGGAGCCCAGCAGGTCGAGGCTGCGGTGGCCGGGAGTGGCCATTGCACTCCAGTCTGGGTGACAGAGTGAGACTCCAACTCAAACAAAACAAAACAAAAACAGAAACAAATAAAAATAAATAAATGAACAGGTATGCATAATTGGGAGTGAGTATAGTGTATATGAGTGTTGTTGGGGGAAAATAGGGTGCAGGGGCGATCATTAGGGAAGGTTGATTTAAGGAGGAGCTTGGGACCAGATTAATGGGAAAGCTTAAATACCCTCAGGAATTTAGACTTGGCCAGCCTCAGTGGCTCAGCCTGTAATCCCAGCACTTTGGGAGGCCAAGGCAAGTGGATTGCCTGAGCCCGCGGGTTCGAGACCAGCCCAGGCAACTTGGTGAGACTTCATCTCTACAATAAATCAAAAAAATTAGCCAGACATGGTAGTGTGCGCCTGTGGTTCCAACTACTTGGAAGGCTGAGGCTCCAACTCAAAAAAAAAAAAAAAATTTAGACTCAACCACAATGTTAAATAGCAGAGACTCATAGATTCCTAAACTGAGTGAGTAGATGGATGGGCGTTAGTTTACCAATCACCAGTTTATTTCCTGGATTAAATAAAGTTTTATCTTCTTTTTCCTCCACATCCTTGGAGGAGCACTCATTTAATTTGTATAAATAGGCCGGGCTGGGTGGCTCAGCCTGTAATCCCAGCAGTTTGGGAGGCCAAGGCTAGTGGATTGCCTGAGCTTGCGGGTTCAAGACCCACCCAGGGAATTTGGTGAGACCTCCCCTCTACAATAAATCACAAAAACTAGCTGGGTGTTATGGCAGGTGTCTGTAGTTCCAGCTACTTGGAAGGCTGAAGCAGAAGTATCGCCAGAACCCAGCAGATCGAGGCTGCAGTGATCGTGAGCGTGCTGGTGCACTCCAGTCTGGGCAACAGAGTGAGACTCCAACTCAAAAAAAAAAAAAAAAAAATGGCCAGGCTCAATGGCTCAGCCTGTAATCCCAGAGCTTTGGGAGGCCAAGGTGACTAGATTGCCTGAGCCCACAGGTTCGAGACCCGCCTGGGCAACTAATTAGCTGGGCGCCATAGCGCGCACCTATAGTTCCAGCTAATTGGAAGGCTGAGGTGGAAGAATCGCTGGAGCCCAGCAGGTGAAGGCTGCAGTGGCCAGGAGTGGCCACTGCACTCCAGTCTGGGTGACAGGGGGAGACTCCAACTCAAAAAAAAAAAAAAATGTAGAAATGGAGTCGGATTTGTCTAACCTCAAAACTCACATTTTCTTGATTTCTCTCTGTTTTGCAATCAAAGCAACTCCCATCTCTACCGTTAGAACTATTTCTGTCAAGTGGAAAGACACCTAAGCTAGCTTGTTAGAGTTTCCTTTCCCTTCAAAGGGACTGGAGACATGATGACAAATTCTTACTCTTTCTCTAGTCTCCATGAGACATCCTCTCTATCCTAATATGTTCTTTTCAAACAGATTACAATTTAATCTCTTAACCAACAGCCATTTTTCCCTCAAAATTTTTCTGCAGTTGGGCTTGAAACTTTCCAGATTTCTCAGACACAGTCTTCTACCTTTTCCTTCTAGCTACAGATTATTAATCTGATGTACTCTTCTGTTACTATACTTTCAAATTTTTAAATTAATAATTTTCTCTTGCTACAAAAGCAGTACCTATTCAGTATAGGAAAAATGTAAAGTAAAAAAAGTATATATACATATATGATATTATGATTTATATCATAAACTCCTCCCCCTGAAAAAAAACCCTCAAAAAAAGCTCTTCACCTCAAATTAGCCATTGTTAGTTTTTGGTGTATATCCTTCAAAAACAGATTTTTAATTTGTATGTGTGTGTATTTGTAAGTGGGTGTTTTGGCAAAGTACATTCCTTATATACATTATTTTTAAATATTTTATATACATAAATAATATACATTATTTTAAATATATATTATTTAAAATATTTAATTTACATTATTTCAAAATCTCACACTGTCACCCAGCCTGGAGTATAGTGGCATGATCACATGATCTCCTGGTCTCAGGTGATCTTTCTTTTTTATATATATTTTTTATTTTATTTTGATTAATTATCTTGTTTGTTTACTTATTCATTTATTTATTTACTTACTTACTCATTTATTTAGTCGTAGTCTCACTTTGTCACCCAGGCTGGATTGCAGCGACTCGCTCACACCACTGCAGCCTTGATCTGCTGAGCTTAGGCGATCCTTCCACCTCAGCCTTCAAAATAGCTGGAACCACAGGCATGCACCACCACACCTGGCTGATTTTTTTTTTTATTTTAGAGACGAGGTCCTGCCATGTTGCCCAGGCTGGTCTCCAACCCCTGAGCTCAGGCAATCTCTCGCCTCCACCTCCCAAAGTGCTGGGATCACAGGTGTAAGCCACTCGGCCTGGCCTTTCTTTCTTTCTTTCTTTCTTTCTTTCTTTCTTTCTTTCTTTCTTTCTTTCTTTCTTTCTTTCTTTCTTTCTTTCTCTCTCTCTCTTCTCTCTCTCTCTTCTTTCTCTCTTTCTCTCTTTCTTTCTCAGGATTTTTTGAGGACAGAAAAACTCCCAGAGTGGGAGGGGGTTGCCTTCAGCATCCCAAATAGCTGGGACTACAGACATGTGCTACCACACCTGGCAAATTTTTTTGATTTTTTGTAGAGATGACGTTTCACTATGTTGCCCAGACTAGTCTCTTAACTCTTGAACTCAAGCAGTCTGCTCACCTCAACCTAAATCTTTTTTTTACCAACTAATCTTTTGTGAATATTAAATTGCTACTTGAGTTTTTTTTAATTAATAGATTTTATATTTTAGAATAGTTTTAGATTTACAGAAAAGTTGAGCAGATACCAAAAGTTCCCATATGTCCCTGGCACACAGTTTTCCCTATTATTAACATTGTATGTTAGAATAGTATATTTGTTACAATAAATGAACCAATACTGATACATTATTATTGTTTTTGAGTTGGAGTCTCACTCTGTCATCCATTTTTTTTTTTTAAATTTATTTATTGTAGAGATGAGGTCTTGCCAAGTTGCCCAGGCTGGTCTCGAACCCGCGGGCTCAGGCAAGATACATTATTATGAACTAAGGTTCATATTTAATTCAGATCTCTTTGGTTTTTACCAAAGTTCTTTTTTTTTTTTCCTGAATCACATCCAGGCATCCAGGATACCATGTGATATTCAGTTGCCATGTCTCCTTTGGCTACTCTTAAGTTTCTCAGACTTTCCTGCTTGTGATGACAGTTTTGAAGAGTGATTGACAGTGATTGACAGTTTTCAAGAGTCAGGTATATTGTAGGATGCCTCTCTGTTGGAATTTGTCTGATGTTTTTCTCATTATTAGACTGGGTCTATGGGTTTTTGGGATGATTATCACAGAGATTAAGTACCATTTCATTATATAACTTTTTTTTTGGTCAGTTGCCCAGGCTGGAGTATCGTGGCATGATTATCTCTCACTGTAGCCTCCACCTCCTGAGCTCAGGAGAACCTTCCACCTCACTTTCCCTAGTAGCTGGGACAACAGGTATGCACCACCACACCCAGCTAATTTTTAAAAAAAATTTTGTAGAGACAAGATCTCACTATGCTGTCCAGGCTGGTCTCAAACTCCTGGCCTCAAGTGGTCTTCCTGCCTCAGTCTCCTAAAGTGCTGAGATTTCAGGAATGAGCCACCTCACCCAGCCGTTTCATTATATAATATTAAGGGCACATACTGTCAACATAATTTGTGACTATTGATGTTGACCTTGGTCACCTGGCTGAAGTAGTGTTTGGTCTCCAGCTTTAAAAATATTCCCCCTTGATTTTCAATATTGTATTGGATAAAATTCCCTATACACATTTAAGGAATGGATAGTTTTATTCCTCCCCCTCTTTTTTTTTTTTTTTTGAGTCTCACTCTGTGGCCCAGGCTGGAGTGCAGTGGCATGCACTTGGCCACCGCAGCCTCTACCTGCTAGACTCAGGTGATCCTTCTGCCTCGGCCTTCCAAGTAGTTGGAGCCACAAGCACATGCCACCACACCCAGCTAATTTTTTGATTTACTATAGAGAAGAGGTCTCACCAAGTTACCCAGGCTGGTCTCAAACCCCTGGGCTCAGGTAATCCTCTCATCTCTGCCTCCCAAAGTGCTAGGATTACAGGTATGAGCCACCATGCCCAGCCAATTCCTCCCCTTTTAAAGCGGAGAATCTACATAATTTATTTGGAAATCTGCATGAGAGATTTATCTCTTCTCCCTCATGTATTAATTGATTCATTTATTCATATCACTATGGACTCATGAGTATTTGTCTTAGGTTTTTAAACTATAATCCAATGCTACTTTATTTTGTTGCTCAAATTGTGCCAGTCTTGGCCATTGTGAACTCTTTCAGTTGGCTCTCATGCCCCTTTGACATAGCACCATCAATATGTGAATGTGGTTCTTGTTTTGAACACCTCCTTACTGCTGGCACCGCAATATGCTCCTGTCTCATCTTGTATATGTTCTGCCCTGTCCTAGAATCAGTCATTTCTACAAGGAGCTCTGGTTCCTTTTATTGAAAAATAGTATTAAAAATCAAGATGTGGGCCGGGCTCAGTGGCTCAACCTGTAATCCCAGCACTTTGGGAGGCCGAGGCGAGAGGATTGCCTGAGCCCGTGGGTTTGAGACCCACCTGGGCGACCTTGTGAGATCTCGTCTCTACAATAAATAAAAAATTAACCAGGCATGGTAGCGCACGCCTGTAGTTCTGGCTACTTGGAAGGCTGAGGCGGAAGGATCACTGGAGCCCAGCAGGTTGAGGCTGCGGTGGCTGGGAATGGCCACTACGCTCCAGTCTGAGTGAGACTGCAACTAAAAAAAAAAAATCAAGATGTGGGTGCTAGGTGTGCTCTTGCTACTGGAATGTCATTACTTTCAAGTTTCCTTTTCATTTGGTGATTTTATTTCCCATCCTAGCTGCCTCTGACTGGCTCCTCAGGAACGGTGATTAAGAGACAGAGTTTAGTTCAGTAGGAGGAACTTCAAATTCATAAGATTTGGGCCAGCCGCGGTGGCTCATGCCTATAATCCTAGCACTTTAGGAGGCCCAGGTGAGAGAATTGACTGAGCTCACAGGTTTGAGACCAGCCTGAGCAACTTGGCCAGACCTCATCCCTACAGTAAATCCAAAAATTAGCTGGGCGGAGTAGCGCATGCCTGTAGTTCCAGCTTCTTGGAAGGCTGAGGTGGAAGGCTCATCTGAGCCCATCAGGTCAAAGCTGCAGTGGCCGTGAGCTTGCCACTTTACTCCAACCTGGGCAACAGAGTGAGATTCCAACTCAAAAAAAAAAAAAATTTGCCGGGCTCGGTGGCTCAGCCTGTAATCCCACACCTTGGGAGGCTGAGGTGAGTGGATTGCCTGAGCCCACGGGTTCAAGACCCGCCTGGGCAACTTGGTGAGACCTCATCTCTATAATAAATCAAAAATTAGCCAGGCGTGGTAGCGCACGCCTTAGTTCCAGCTACTTGGAAAGCTGAGGTGGAAGGATCGCTAGAGCCCAGCAGGTCTAGGCTACGGTGCTGGGAGCATGCCACTGCACTCCAATCTGGGCGACACAGAGTGAGAATCCAGCTCAAAAAAAAAAAAAAAAAATTTCATCAGAGTTGATCACAGTGGAATGAACTGTCTTGAGGGGGAATACGCACACTCTCTTTAGGAAAATGCCATCAGAAGCTGAATAATTGACGATTTACAGTGTGGAGTCCTGTACTGGAAGGGGGTTTTGATGACCTTTAAGGGTCCTCCTAACTCCAAGTGGTATTTTAAAAGATCAGATTGATTGTAATGTCTCTTTTCCTCTGGTTGACAATGAAATTGGTGACTCATCCCTGTGCTGCTCCCACAATGCCTGATATACTACCTTTTTTATGCTTAATAAATATTTTGCTGTAATGCATAGCATTGGATTGAATTGGGGCTTAGTTGGGTTTGGAAGACCAGGGAGGAAAAAAATTCAAACGTCATATGTAGAAATGCAGATAGTGATAAACCAATCGTCTCAGAGATATACAGAAGTTTTTTCCAAGGGTTTAATCATTTTATCCTTGGTGCTACAACTATATTATATTGTAAGTATCTGTCCTGCTGGGACCACATTTCATCCATGTTTGTATTACTAAATTGTTAAATTCTCTGCCTGGCACTGTGCCTTCTCAGTCAAAATTTGTTGAATGACTTTGGCTTTTGAAATCCTAGGGAAAGGAGATTAGGTGTCTTGTACCTCCTTGGCTTACTGTCCATTCAACTGTACTTCCTTTCTGTTTTTTAATCAGATTTTTCTCACTGGATCTCTGAATACCCAGGCCCCCTCCACCATGGCCAGCCGGGGTGGGGGCCGGGGTCGTGGCCGGGGCCAGTTGACCTTCAACATGGAAGCCGTGGGCATTGGGAAAGGGGATGCTTTGCCTCCACCAACCCTGCAGCCTTCTCCACTCTTCCCTGTGAGTATCTTCTCTCCTCAAGACTCCCATGTGCCAAGGCTGACCCTATATGATCTTGGATTCCTCCTGGACCAACATACGAGGGGAGACCCAAAAAACCTGGAATTATCTTCTAGAGAGTGGACCTTTTGTAGGATAGGCTTCTGCCGCTAGGTAAGTGTTCTGGGAACCCATTGGCATCAGTGTACCAGCTAGTGTTGTGAGAGACTACATTTTGCTTCAGTGAATGTCTTTTTCTTGAGGGTTCTTGCAGTACGTTTGCCTGTTTCATGACTGGTGATTTACAAGCACCCCTGCTCACACTGCACTGAGAGTTCAGCATTTTTCCACCAAAAATAGCATGACCCTCAGGCCCCACCCTCCCTATTCACCTGATGAACAAAGTCCTCAAAGGGAAACATTTTGCCAATGTGGAAGAAGTGAAACAAAAAAGAGCAGAAGCACTTAAAAGGTATCAAAATTGATGCCTTCAAAAGTTGTTTTGAGCAGTGGGGAAGCACCTCGGTAGGTGTATTGCATCAAATTTGAAGGCAACTGAAATTTGGACATGTAAGAATACATCCACAACTTTGTGTGTGTGTGTGTGTGTGTGTGTGTGTGTGTGTTTAAATTTGGAGTCTCACTGTCACCCAGGCCGGAGTGCACAGCCACCACAGCTTCAACCTGCTGGGCTCAGGTTATCCTTCTGCCTTAGCCTTGTAAGTAGCTGGAACTACAGGCATGCGCCACCACACCTGGCTAATTTTTTGATTTATTGTAGAGATGAGGTTTCGCTAAGTTGCCCAGATTGGTCTCAAACCCGTGGACTCAGGCAATCCCCTCACCTCAGCCTCTCAAAGTGCTGGGATTATGGGCATGAACCACCACACCCAGACCATTCACCACTTTTAATAAATAAATTCCAGGGTTTTTTTGGTCCCCCCTCATATAACCATCCTCATCTTGCCCCTCCCTGTCTCTCTATACTCCTAACTGACAAGAGATGTTTTCAAAGCAAAGAAGTGTCTACCCTTACTCTCATACTCTCAGGGCCCCAGCTTTCAAAATGCTGTGTTGCTTCCTCCATTCTCTTGTAGCCCTCTGTTCAGTGAGAACATTGGGTTAACCTGGGAGAAGTCCTTCTAGATTTGTACTACAGCATTTTCCCTCTGAACTGACCACTGCCCCTGCCTCTTTAGCCCTTGGAGTTCCGCCCAGTGCCTCTACCCTCAGGAGAGGAAGGGGAATATGTCCTGGCACTGAAGCAGGAGCTACGAGGAGCCATGAGGCAGCTCCCCTACTTCATCCGGCCTGCTGTCCCCAAGAGAGGTCAGTTGGAATGCTAGCATTGTGTTCTGAGTACCTTCCAGGGGTTGTGCCCTGTACTCTGCACCACTGGGGTCAAGAGGCACAGGAAGTACACTAACTATGGGGATCTTTGTAATTACTCCTGTATCTGAAATGCTTCAGTATTCAAGGTTTGTTTTGAGTCTGAAAATAGTCTTGGGACAGTAGGGGGTTAAGTATTAAGATCTTATTTCAGTCGGGTGCAGTGACTCATGCCTGTAATACCAGCACTTTGGGAGGCAGAGGCAAGAGGATTGCCTGAGTCCAGGGGTTTGAGACCAGCCTGGGCAACTTGGTGAGACCTCATCTCTATAAATACATCAAAAAATTATCCGGGTGTGGTGGTGCGCACCTGTGGTTCTAGCTACATGGAAGGCTGAGGCGGAAGGTCTAGGCTGCAGTGACCTTGAGCGTGCCACCGTACTCCAACCTAGGCAACAGAGTGAGACTCCAACTCAGAAAAAAGAAAGATTGTGTTTCATACATATGAATAAGGATGTATTAAACATTTTAGCAATTTGGTTATTAGAGGCACCAACCAGTCAGAAGGGGACCGGGGCCAGATCTCAGAGAACCCCACCTAAGTAAAGTATTAACCCTTTGGTTAGTGAGTGGGTCATGGGGAGGTCAGGAAGACCAGGCAGGACTAGAGAAGGGAGTGCTATTGGGGGACTTGGGACAGTGGATATTTACTAACTGGTGTGGAAGTACAGTATTTCAGTATATTGACAACCAGCTGAGGCTTAGAGAAATGAAAATTTACCTGAGTTAACCCTGTAAACAAGGAGTAAAGAGATGGCTAAAACCCTGGGTTCTTGTTCCCTAGTATACTTCCACTACACTTCTCAACATAACTATGCCTCTGAGCTAAGGGAGAAAAAAACTCGTACTTTTGAGTGACTTGAGGAGCAAGTTGGAGTGATGAAGTCCTCACTGAAGCTGACCCCCTGTGTTCTGGGCTTGGGGTGAGGGGAAGATAATTCCTGAGTATTGAGAGGGCTGGACCCTCAGGAACAACCCTGTTCTAGGACACTGAAGGGATAACACTTTGACCTTTCACCTCTGACCCCTCAGATGTGGAACGTTACTCAGACAAATATCAGATGTCAGGGCCAATTGACAATGCCATCGATTGGAACCCTGGTAAGTGGTGAGCCCTTGCATTGACTGCCCTTTTTTCAAGTGCTTGTGATGCTTCAAGCCACCACCACCATCCCCAACATCCCCACCCCCCTATCCAGTATCTGCAAAGTAGAGCTTTAGTTGTGTTCCAGGACACTCTCAGACTCTCCCTGGAAAACCTATTAAATAACGCCCACTCCTCAGGAGGCATCCAAGCCACAGTTTTGCTTTGAGCAACTTTGATCCAATCCCCTCCTTCCTCTCCTTTAAAACCCTCACTTCTCCTTTATTTTAATCAGTCATCATTCATAGGAGATTCCACCCAACCCCAGGGTCCTATTGATACCCATTTCCCACTGTCCCCAGACTGGCGGCGTCTACCCCGGGAGCTAAAGATCAGAGTGCGGAAGCTGCAGAAGGAGCGTGAGTGTATTTGGAAAAAGGGAGAAGAGAGTCAACCCCATCAGCCAGAAGACCAAGGCTGCTGGCGATCTCACCTGCTCTCCCAGTTCCTACCCAGTCCAAGTGCTGTTGTTGGATGTAATAATGGCCACATGAGGGCAGCAGAGTGACACATTCTCTGCATGGAGGTCAGGGTAGAAAGTTCCAAGGAAGTCCAGGACTGGGGCTGCAGCAGGGCCTCCAGGGGATGGGCTAGAAGGGGGGGGGAGTTCCAAGATTAGATCCCTGATGGTTCACCTTTTGATCCCCCCCTCCACCAGGGATCACCATTCTACTCCCCAAGAGGCCTCCTAAGACCTCAGAAGATAAGGAGGAAACAATACAGAAACTAGAGGTGAGGGGAAAGTGTGCTCAGGGACCTCCTGAGCCTCACGTGCATTTCCTCTCTCTTGACCCATGTGTGCTTCAATTTTTCCCTCTGAGCTGAATCAGAGTTTCTCTTCCCATTCATGTTCACTTGAGACCCTGGAGAAGAAGGAGGAAGAAGTGACTTCAGAGGAAGATGAGGAGAAAGAAGAAGAAGAAGAGAAGGAAGAGGAGGAAGAAGAGGAGTATGATGAAGAAGAACATGAAGAGGTGAAGGGGACCTCCTTCCACCTCAGTGCTTCTCCCTTCCCCTCATAAGCTCTGGGGATCTCAACTCTGTACACACGGATGGTCTCCTCAGAGGGTTAGCGGACCAAAGAAGAAAGTGGCCCCAGAGACTAGGAGCTTCCCCCTACTTCATCAGTCCCCGGGCTCTTCTCAAAAATGAGCTATAGCTAGAGGGATGCCCTGGGCCTGGAATGGTGTGATTGGGAGGGAAGGGGCCTGGTGCACAGGGAGAAAGAATGCCAACACAGGCCTGACTTTTACTTCTTTTTTCCATTGCAGGAAACTGATTACATCATGTCATATTTTGACAATGGAGAGGACTTTGGGGGTGACAGTGATGACAATATGGATGAGGCTATATACTGAAGAAAAAACCTAAACAGCTCCTTGGACCCTCATATCTTTCTTGATTTGGGGATGCAGAGAGTAACCGACCCTATTATACAGTTTTGTGGACAAGCAGATCATTTGGTCAGAGCTCAGGTAACCTGTTTGCTCACTCGAGACAGGAGTAGAGAATGATGACAGCTAGCTTCTTTTCTACCCTTCCCTTCCTTCCACCCTTGTATGGCCCCTGGTAATCCTGGGGAAAGTGCAAAGGACAAATGTCTTAACTGTATGAAGGGAGAAAAGAGAATTGAAAGAAGAACTGGAAGTGTAAGAGCTGAGACAGCGGTACATATGTCCCTACCCAACTTTTACAGGTCTTTCTGGAGATAATTGGGGGTGGGAGCAGTTAGGAGGAGTAAGTCCAGTTTTATATTTTTAAATAAAGTGATTTTATCTGACTCTATGTCCAGGGTGAGGCCCGGTGGGTAGGGCTAGGAAAATGAAGGGGGTGCCTAGCTGAGCAGAGTCCACTGTGACACAGTGGAGAGTTACAGCCCTCTTGTCCTTTGTCTCTGCCCTCCTACCCCCGTGGTGGGACACATGCTCACGATCTAGCCCTGCCAGGGAACATTCAGGACCTCATCTGTAGGGCTGTGCAGGGTAAGTTATAAAGAACAGCTCATGCCTTTTGCAGACCAGCTGGCTTCTGAGCCTCTGGTCCTCAGGCCACAGGAACATTTGTCTCTGTTCACACATGTTCACAAGGACACAGGCCCTCTCTTTCCCATACTTGACCTTGGTGTTGTCCTTATTTACAAAGAATGATTACAGCTATTTTTGTAGGGAGAGTCAAGAAAGCCAGGTGCGGAGAGAGGAGAAGCTGACTCTCATTTGGCATACTCCCTCCTCTTCCAGGCCCTGGAGACCCCACTTTGAAAGTTATGTCTGTGAAGAGGGAGCCCCCTAAATATCCTATCCTCAGCTTACAGGAAACTGGGGCTGAGCTGCAGTTTCTCTTTTGGTTCTTCCTTTTGTGGAATTTAGCTAGCCTTTCTCACTCCCTTTCCTTGGGGGAGGGGGAGTAGGCGGTGTTGTTTTACAGGAAGTAAGGAGGGTGGGGAGGAGGGGAGTGACTTAGGGACACTCAGCTCTGAGAGATGCTTTCTCACCCACACATCTCTCCCTTGGGTGAGGTCACTTCCTTAGATTCTGATTGGCTTCTGAGAAAGCCATAGATGAGCTGATTGGTTCCAGCCACTTGACATGCAATAGTCACGGGCTCACTGCGTGTCCAGAACAGGAACTGAATAAGGTGGCATTCATAGATATCTGGGATGCTATCCTAACGACCCCATTAAGCATTTGAAAGCCGTAGATGGGATGTAGGAGAAACTTCAAGAAATTCCCTGCTGGGCACGGTGCCTCACATCTGTAATTTCCAGCACTTTGGGAGGCAAGATAATTGCTAGAACTCAGGGGTTTAAGAACAGCCTGGGCAATTTAGAGAGACCTTGTCACTACAATAAATCAAGAAAAATTAGCTGTGGGTGGTGGCACATGCCTGTAGTCCCAGCTACTTGGAAGGCTGGGGCAGAAGGATCACCTGAGCCCAGCAGGTCGAGGCTGCGGTGGCTGTGAGCCT
>NW_007252931.1:886597-895076 GCF_000164805.1 Carlito syrichta
AAAAAAAAAAAACAGCAAAAGAAATTCCCCAACCACATTCAGGCAAGCAGACTGAGTTCCCTCAGCATTAAGTGACAGAGACTGGCAATCTGAGGTTGGATATTTCTGACTACACCGTAAAGAATGAAGATGGGCTGTGATTCCATTGAGAGAAAGCACCTACAAAGCCTTGACTGGTTGTGTTAGTAAGTATTAAGATAGAAGCAGCCAAGAAAACAGAGAAGGAAACAGGAATAGAAACAGAACATTCCAGAATAATTGAGCAATTTGTGATGATTGATATGTTTCCCTTTTTAGCTCTCTGAGGTGTTATGTGAGTGGAGTTGTCGGGGACAGGGACAAGGAACCTGTCACTGGGGTTTCCCATAGTTACACTTTTGTCTGTGATTATAGCTAGGGAGGGGTCAGCAAAAAACAAAAGTAAAAGAGACTGAATATTTTCCTTTTGTCATTCTCCCCTACACACATGCAAATCAGTCTCAACTTGGTCGAATATATCTGTGTCTGTGTTGGGAGCACAGCCACTTCCTAAATCCCATCTAATATGAGCCTGTGAACTTAAAAAAGTTGGAACAAACACGATTCTGGAAAAGCAGCAGTAGAGGAAGACTGGAGCCGCAACCCCACCTTCACCTCTATACACACACATCCTTTTCCCATGAAATTGAGAAAAGGAGGGCAAAGGTTGTAGTGACCACTTGGGATCAGTTATACTACCTCAAAGACAAAGTGTCAGAAACAGCAGACCATTCCTGGACACTGCCCTTTCTGGCAGGTGACTTTGCTGGATAAAGCTAGAGACACGAGACCCAGCAGCTCTTCCAGATTTTGGAATAGTTCCAGGCTTGAGCTAGACTGTTTCCATTGACCTTTCCCCCACTTTCCATAGGTACTATCAGACTGAGGCCGAGGCCAAGGGCCTAGTAAACAGGGCCGGGGGCTAGAGGACCACCCAAGAGGCGAAGCATCAAGGCCCTGCCTGCAGACATTGACAGAGGACCCAGGCAGTGCTACTCAGCCCTGTACTGCTCACCTGATAGGGTCTGTTTTTGTTGAACAGATTGCTCCTACCCCCACAGCCAGGGTTGCACTAGCCCCCGGCAGGGCAGGTTCTCTGGCAAGAATCCTATCCTTCCCTACCCTGTGTTCCTTCTCTAGCCTCCTTGTTCCCTCCCACCATGGGCAGGGAGCTTGAGAGTGGGGTCTGCAAACAGGCTTAGGGACTCAAGTGGTTTGAGGGAGGCTAAATGGAAAACCTGGATGCAACATGCAATTTTTAAATTTATTTATTTTTGAGACATGGTCTTGTTCTGTTGCCCAGACTGGAGTGCAATGGCGTGATCTCAAACTCCTGGGCTCAAGCAATCCTCCACCTCAGCCTTCTGTAGCTAGCACTATAGGCACATTTTTTTTTTTTTTTTTTAATTGGAGTCTCACTCTGTCACCCAGACTGGAGTACAGTGGCACACTCCCGGCCACCGCAGCTTCGACCTGCTGGGCTCCGGCGATCCTTCCGCCTCAGCCTTCCAAATAGCCAGAACTACAGGCACACGCTACCACGCCCGGCTAATTTTTGATTTGTTGTAGAGATTTTTTGATCAAGTTGCCCAGGAGGGTCTCGAACCCGTAGGCTCAGGCAATCCCCTTACCTTGGCCTCCCAAAGTACTGGCATTACAGGCTGAGCCACTGAGCCCAGTCTAATTTTTTAATTTTTTTTGTAGATGGGTCTCACTGTGTTCCCCACCCAGGCTGGTCTCGAAATCCTGGCCTCAAGCAATGCTCCTGCCTTGGCCTCCTAGTGTTGGGGTTACAGGTGTGAGCTATGAAACATGCAGTTTAGATTGGAAGTGAAGACCAAAGAAAACTGAAGGGTCAGATAGGTAAGGTGATTGGGCACCTATAGTTTGGTAAGGGAAAAAAAAAAATTATTTTCTTCATATTTATTACTGTTTGAAATTTGAAAGGAAGGAAGGGGGGCTTACAGGTGTAGGCTGGTTAAGAACTAACCAAGAGGAAGAGCTTCCATCTTAACTGGGCAAAATAGTTTATGGTCCTAGTTTCCAAAGCTTTGTGCCCTTGGGAAAGTCATGTAAATCTCCATGTCTCATTTTCCTTGTGTGAAACATGAATTTGAACTGGAAGTCCATTGGGAACCCTTCTAATTCTCACACAGTAGGGCTTATGTTGATCCACTTGCAAAAGACCAAATAGTTCTGAGAACAAAGGCAGGATGTCTCCAGCTTTTGCTGAACTCATTCCATCCGCTGGGTTTCCCCACCTTATTTTCAGCCCAGGCAGGCTAAAGATACCTCAGGCATCTGGCCAGTCATTTCCAAGAACCTGCTTCAACTCGGGTGGCAGGAAGATCAGCAATTCCATCAACTAGCAAAAAGGGAGACAATCCCTACATCAGAGTTCAAGGTCACAACCTGCACGCTAGGACTCAAATCAAGCAGGCCACATGGATTTCTGACTGAGGAAGGAAGGAGCCGATGGAGCAGGTCATTTTAATCTCCCCCATATGTCATGTCTGGCCAGATGACAGAGGAGAGAAATGAACTAGACAGGAATAGCTCAGTTAGCTAATCTGGTCAAACCAGGGGCGACCTTCCTTCCATTGATATTTCCTCTGCTGAGGCCCACTTTCCCCCCAAAGTTGTTTAGTACTACAAGCTGGAAATAAATTCTAGTTTCTTGGTATCACATCAGAAAGGCTTTTGCCTAAACCCCAGTGGACTTTAATTTGCCTCTATATCTAGGAGAAAAGGACGGTCGGTTCCTTTGCAATTCTAATGGGAGTCAGTAGGAAGACACTGATCCAACCCTAACTATGGTACTAGAGAGGCTAGATGCTGTCCCTTTAGAAACCCAAGATATTGGGGGAGAAATCCAGAGATTCCTCAGGATTATGAGCTGTGCTCCCCAGCCCCTTCCTGAATGGTCCCCATCCTGTGATTCCATTTCTTTTGATGTACAGTAGAGAAAGGGGGAAAATATCCAAACCTTGGGCATCAGGGCAGTGTTGTTAGTACTAGAAAAGGAGGGAGTTAGATTTATCCTTGTTTTACCCAAAGCAATGCGGGCGGGGGGGGGGGATAATCCATCTAAGTTAGGGATGCAGATCTGAGGTCTTTTCTAACTCAGAAAGAATAGGTAAAATCCCCTTTAGACAGGGAAAGAAGCCCTGGTACGTTCTCCTTATGCTCTGGTATGACCAGAGATGTAGCTATTCTGGAAAAGAAATTCCCTCATCTGAGGAGGTCAAATTAATGTTTTTACCTCATTTTTCTCAGGCAGAATGATAAGAGGAAGTGAAACAAAGATGAGCTTAGTGGGAGAAAAGGCAAATGCTGATCAGCTCTTTTTTAAGTTTTCCATTTCCCTTCCCAAGTCTCTCTCCTGGCGCCCAGACAGTCTTTCCTGTCTGACCATACTTGGCTGCTCTTGGCCTCTCACCTCTCTCTTACTTGGCCTGACTCCTGTTCTAGGTCTTGCTTTCCACCCTAAGCCACCACTCTAACACCTGTCCAGACATATCAGGGATGTCTGTAAACTTCTCAGGAGATAGGCTGGGCCAGGCCAGGAGGGGTGACCTAGGACCAGATAGAGAGCTCACCGCTCAGGCATATTCTTGGCTTTCAGATTCTTTTCTCTTCTTGACTCTTTCTTCATGTCTTTTCTCCTTGTCTCTCTTTGACTCATGCCTTTATATTGTGCTGCTTAAATTGAGTTATTCCTGGGGTGATGTGGCGAGGACTATTTGGAGCCACAGAATACACATGGCACATCTTCCAGGGTGTTAATTTTACTTTTAAGATTTGGTGGGGGAAGAGAAATCATTTTCATGCTAAAACCAACACAAATATATTATGCAGTGTAAATTACAATTTGCATTTTTAAGCGATAAAATAGGTACTTCAAAGACATTTCTGGCTTGTGACAGGCTACTTTGGACTGCTCTGGGAACCCTAGGGGAAAACGGTTCATTGTCTCGAATCTTGGAGGTCCTGCAGAGGAAATATTTGAGAAGCTCTGCTGAGCAGAGGTGACAAGCTAAGACAAACCTAAACACCAGACAGGAGTCAGGCAGATATAAAGGAGTGAAGCAGGTGAGTTAATTCCATAGGGAGTTGTGGGAACTGGCAGACCAGAGCCTAACTGGCCCCTTCAGCTCTAGCTGGTTGATGCTATGAATGGACATAATTCAGTATTATAAAATATGATTGCTTTTTTTAAAAATTATTTCTTGAGTTGGAGTCTCACTCTGTTGCCCAGGTTGGAGTACAGTGGTTCATTCACAGCCACTGCAGTCTCGACCTGCTGGGTTCAGGCAATCCTTCTGCTTCAGCCTTCCAAGTAGCTGGAACTACAGGCATGCACCACCAAGCCCGACTAATTTTTTTATTTATTGTAGAGAAGAGGTCTCACCAAGTTGCCCAGGCTGATCTCAAACATGTGGGCTCAGGCAATTCTCTCACTTTGGCCTCCCAAAGTGCTGAGATTATAGACATGAACCACCGCACCCAGCCTCTACAATAATTTTTTTTAAATTGGCCAGGCCTAGTGGCTTACACCTATAATCCCAGCACTTTGGGAAGCTGAGGTGAGAGGATTGCCTGAGCCCACAGGTTCGAGACCAGCCTGGGCAACTTGGCGAGACCTCATCTCTACAATAAATCAAAAAATTGGCTGGGCTTGGTGGCCTGTACCTGTAGTTCCAGCTACTTGGAAGGCTGAAGTAGAAGGATTGCCTGAACCCAGCAGGTTGAGGCTGCGGTGGCCGTGAGTGTGCCACTACACTCCAGCCTGGGCAACAGAGTGAGACTCCGACTCAAAAAAAAATTTAATTATTGTAGAAATGAGGTCTTGCCACATTGCCCAGGCTAGTCTCGAACCTGTGGGCTCAGGCAATCCTCTCACCTCTGCCTCCCAGAGTGTTGAGATTATGGGCATGAGCCACCACGCCCAGCCATGGTTGCTTTTTAAGAGAAGCCAGAACAGTAAATTTTAGTGAAATCTGTTTCTGTTTTTTCTTTTTATTAATTTATATTTTGAGTTGGAGGATGATCTCTCTGTCACCCAGACTGGAGTGCAGTGGCACGATCATGGCTCACCATATCCTCAACCTCCTGTGCTCAGGCAGTCCTTTGCCTCAGCCTCCCAAGTTGCTGGGACTACAGGTGTGTGCCACCACACCTGGCTAATTTTTAAATTTTTTGTAGAAATGAGGTCTTGCTATGTTGTCTAGGCTGGTCTCGAACTCCTGGGCTCAATCAATCCTCCTGCCTTGGCCTCCCAAAGTGCTGGGATTACAGGTGTGAGCCATTGCACCTGGACTTGAAATCTGGTTTTTATTTTTATTTGTATTTTTTTAAGTTGGAGTCTCACTGTCACCCAGGCTGGAGTGCAGTGGCATGCTCATGGCCACCACAGCCTCAACCTGCTGGGCTCAGGCAATCCTTCCATCTCAGCCTGCCAAGTAGCTGGAACCACAGGTGTGCACCACCACGCCTGGACAGTTTTTTAATTTATTGTAGAGACAAGGTCTTGCCAAGTTGCCCGAGTTGGTCTTGAATCCGTAGACTCAGGCAATCCTCTCGCCTCAGCCTCCCAGAGTGCTGGAGTTGCAGGCGTGAGCCACCACGCTCAGTGAAATCTTGTTTTTAAATGTTTACAACTGATTCAAATTTTTAGGAAGAAATTGTAGAGGTTTCTAAATGTCTGCAAACTGGTTTGGCCTATGGGCCCCTGGTTTGCTGCCTCTGGCTTAGAGTTTCCTTCAACTGTGCTTCAGTTCATCATCAGCTAAAATCAAGACACAGGAAGAAACATGAACCCCTTCCTTAATCCCATCTCCCCTCTGGCTTCCCATCAGTCTTGGAGAACTTACATCAGGGATTCCCTCCTCCACCCACAGGGCAAAGTAGGTAATATCAGAAGAGGTGCTGAGATACAGGAAAAAAAAGAGGAGAGGAAGAAGCGGTCTTTGGATATAGCAGAAGAGTATTGAGTTTAAAGAGAAGGCTAGGCCAGGCGTGGTGGCTCACCCTATAATCCTAACACTTTGGGAGGCCAAGGTGAGAGGATTGCCTGAGCCCAGGGATTCAAGACCAGCTTGGGCAACTTGTGAGATCTCTCTGCAGTAAATCAAGAAAAATTAGCTGAATGTGGTGGTGGCATGGTGGCACGTACCTGTAGTTCCATCTCCTTGGAAGGCTGAGGCAGAAGGATCGCCTGAGCCCAGCAGGTCGAGGCTGCAGTGGCCGTGAGCGTGCCACTGCACTCCAACCTGGGTGACAGAGTGAGACTTTGACTCAAAAAAAAAAAAAAAAAAAAAAAAGGCTAAGGGAGAGTGAGAGGATGAAGTCCCAAATTAGGAGTTTTCATAATTTTTATCTCTTCTTCACCTTCATTCCTAACCTCTAGACCTTCCTCAGAGTCAGAAAGATATTCTGGGATGGGCACAGTGGATCATGCTTGTAATCTCACTGTTTTGGGAGACTAAGGTGAGAGGATCACTTGAGACCAGGAATTCAAGACCAGCCTGGGCACCACAGCAAGACCCCTTCTCTACAAAAAATAAAGAAATTAGCCAGGCATGGTGGCATGTGCCTATTGTCTCAGCTGCACAGTAGGCTGAGGTAGGAGGATTGCTTGAGCCCGAGTTCAAGTTTGCAGTGAGCTATGATCTTGCTACTGCACTGCAGTCTGGGTGATAGGACAGAGCAAGATGTCTCTAAAAAAAAAATAGTAAAAAAGATATTCAGGGTTTGCCAATGATCCACCTCTCTCCTAGCCCCTCCATCTCCCACGTGACCTGGTTTTCCAAAACCCGAGACAGCAGATCTTGCCTTCTCAGACTTTGTCACCATTTCCAACGTCTTTGACCTTCACAAATATTTACTCTACCTTCCAAAGGTATATGAAGCCCAAACCTGGGCTTCCTGGTCTCAAATTCCAGTCCCAAGAGTTGAGGACAGTGGATAGGCTGCAGGAGAGTTTGGAGCTCTCCTGCAGGACCACCTGAGGCAGCAGAACTCCAGAGAAGCCCCAGAATACCACTGGCAGGGCTACACCTTTCTCTAGAAGTAGCAAAGAAGCCATTGGTCTGTGCCCAACCACCCTTTCCCTGATCTACAGGGATCTGGAGGTAAAAACGTCTTGGAGTCTGGAATAGAAACCAAAGTTTCCTTGGAGTCAGAAGGCGAAGCAAGCATGAGAGACCAGGAATAAAGAGAAATGGGAGAACAAGAGACAAAGGATTAACCTTGAGCCTGGATAGATGAAGGAAGAAGTCAGAATTAGACAGGTGAGGTACGGAGCGCGGGGTCTTTAGCTACAGAACCATATAAGGGAAGCACAGTTCTCATGCCCCTGAACATCTCCTCCCCTCTCAGCAACTGAAATCCTTTCTCTGTCCATCTGTCCAGGAGGTTAAAAATATCCAAGCTGGGAACCCAGCCAGACATTTCCAAGAACCTGTTTACTGACAATTTGATTGACTTGGAGAGGTACTCAGCAGCTCCATCACCCAGCAAGGACAGAGAATAGACCTTGCTGACACCCCAGGGCTCAGTGCCCGTGGAGTTCACAGTGCTGTCCCCATGTTTTCCCTGTCTTCTTCCTTCTCCCAACATTGTGTTGCCTGGAGATGACAATCAGAAAAGTCCCAGCCGTCAGTCTGTTCGTTCTTTCCTCCTTACATAACAGACCCAGCAGAGAGTAGGGAAGGGTCAAGCCCAGGAAAAGATCAGAACTGGAATAGCCTAAATAGGCTAAACTGGGTCTCACCTGTGGGCTCACCTCCACTGACCTTTGTGCAACTCAGTCTAGTCCACCTTAGGGGAAAAAAATCAAATAAGATGCAATATATTAGATTTAAAAGTCTGAGAGGCAGCTGGTCTCAGTGGCTCAGCCTGTAATCCCGCACTTTGGGAGCTGATGTGAGTGGATTGCCTGAGCCCGCAGGTTCGAGACCGCCTGGGCAACTTAGTGAGACCTCATCTCTACAATAAATCAAAAATTAGCCGGGTGTGGTAGCGCACGCTGGTAGTTCCAGGTACTTGGAAGGCTGAGGCAGAAGGATTGTAGGAGCCCAGCAGGTCAAGGCTGCGGCGGCCGGGTGTGTGCCACTGCTCTCCGCCTGGGCAACAGAGTGAGGCTCCAACTAAAAAAAAAATAACAAATGTCTGAGAGGCTGGGCTCGGTGGCTAAGCCTGTAATCCCAGCACTTTTGGAGGCTAAGGTGAGTGAATTGCCTGAGCCTGCGGGTTCGAAACCAGCCCGGGCAACTTGGCAAGACCTCATCTCTACAGTAAAATAAAAAATAGCCAGGTGTGGTAGTGAGCATCTGTAGTTCCAGCTACTTGGAAGCCTGAGGCAGAAGGATCACCAAAGCCCAACAGGTCGACACTGGGGTGGCTGTGAGCATGTGTGCCACTGCACTCCAGCCTGGGAGGAGTGAGACTCCAACTCAAA
>NW_007252931.1:895200-910053 GCF_000164805.1 Carlito syrichta
AAAAAAAAAAAAAAAAAAAAAAAAAAGAACTCTATACCATGAGATACTGGGGGGTGTGCCAAAGGGCCTGTTCTGGCCTGGGAGTGGGAATCCCAGTAGCGGGCTATCTCTTCCCTGCCAAGTTAACTCCAGGCTGAATCATCTCCCGTACACTGACCTCTTCCCTGGACTGTTTTGTTTCCCCATCACAGGAAGGAAATCAAGAGGAGCAATGGCCTTAACTGTGATAGGTTGGAGAGGAAGGACAATCTTTGGGACATGCCTGAAAGTGAATTATTCAAGGTGGGAGGGTGAAGGCTATGTCTCTTCTTTTATTTTAGATAACAAGCACTTACTTTTGTTTGTTTTTATTTCTGTTTTGAGTCGGAGTTTCACTCTGTATTCCAGACTGGAGTGCAGTGGTACCATCATGGCTCACTGCAAACTCAACCTCCTGGATTCATGTGATCCTTCTGCCTCAGCCTCCCCAGTAGCTGGGGCTACAGGCATATGCCACCATGCCAGGCTAACTTTTGGATTTTTTTTTTTTTTGTAGAGACGAGGTCTTGCTAGCCTGGTCTCAAGCAATCTTTTCTTTTTCTTTTTCTTTTTTTGAGTTGGAGTGTCACTCTGTCGCCCAGACTGGAGTGCAGTGGCCACTCCCGGCCACCGCAGCCTCGACCTGCTGGGCTCCGGTGATCCTTCCGCCTCAGCTGGAACCACAGGCGCGCGCTACCATGCCCGGCTAATTTTTTTGATTTATTGTAGAGATGAGGTCTCGCCAAGTTGCCCAGGTGGGTCTTGACCCCGTGGGCTCAGGCAATCCACTCACCTCAGCCTCCCAAAGCGTGGGATTACAGGCTGAGCCACCAAGCCCGGCTTCTGGCATTCTTTTCATCTCTGCCTTCCAAAGTGCTGGGATTATAGGTGTGAGCCACCTTGTCTGGCTACTTGCCATTGTTCTAATACTTTACACGTATTTTTAAAATCCTCACAACAATCTTCTGAGGTAAAATATTAACTTCTATTTTACAAATGAACAAACTATGGCACAGGGAAGTTATAAAGAAGTTGGCCAAGGTCACACAGCTGGTTGAATTGTAGAAGTAGGATTTAAATTTAGAGAGTTTAGCTCAGGGTGCACATGTTTAACTGCTATACCATACTATACTGTTTTCCCTTGATAGCTTAGGAAGGCTAATCCCTTAATATTTTCCAGGTTCTAGACTTAAATATTGGACCAGGACCTGCAGCCCTCGATCTTTAGTTATCTCTGAAAAGGAGTTTTTCAACTTAGAAATGGAGCTGATGTGAGATCAGAACAGAGAAGGGACATTTTCCCACCTCCCAGTCCAGAGCTATTGAGGTCAGGGCACTTGGAAGAGGGACTGTGACTGGAGGTCAGTAAAATATTTTCATTATTCACCTTATGCATTTTATTACTGGAGGTAGTCCAAGGAAAGCACTCTAAGGAATCTGTAGTCTGTTGAAAGAATTAGGTAAAAGTTGCTGGGCTCAATGGCACATGCCTGTAGCCCCAGCTATGTGAGACTGAGGCAGGGAGGGAGTCCCTCGAGGCTGAAAGTTCAAGGTCTGAATGTACAAGGATCCTGCCTGTGAATAGCTCCTGTATTCCAGCCAGGGCAACATAGAAACAAAATAAAAAAGAATGGGGCAAAGGTCACTCCTTGAACTCACTTCGTGCCCTTCAGTTCTTGTATGATTTTTTTGCTGACCATGTGCCCTATCAGATCCTTACTCCACACTTTCCCCTCCCAATGCCTCAACCCAAGTTAGATCCTTGTGTTTCGTCTGTTCAGAGTTATCAATCAAAGCAGCCAATGACCCTGGTTGTGGAAGTACCTGCCTTTTTTTTGAGTTGGAGTCTCACTCTGTCGCCCAGACTGGAGTGCAGTGGCCACTCCCGGCCACCGCAGCCTCGACCTGCTGGGCTCTGGCGATCCTTCCGCCTCAGCCTTCCAAGTAACCGGAATTACAGGCATGCACTACCACGACCAGCTGATTTTTTTTTTTTTTTTGATTTATTGTAGAGATGAGGTCTCGCTGCCCAGGCGGGTCTTGAACCCGTGGGCACAGGCAATCCACTCACCTCCGCCTCCCAAAGGTGCGGGATTACAGGCTGAGCCACCGAGCCCGGCTACCTGCCTTTTTTTCGTTAATTTTTCTTTTTGTCTAGGTATGGTGGCTCACATCTGTAATCCCAGCACTTTGGAAGGCCGAGGCAAGAGGGTCAATCGCTTGAGGCCAGGCTGAGCAATATAGAGAGACCTCATCTCTACAAAAAAAAAAAAAAGCTCGGTGTGGTGGCATGCGCCTGTAGTCCTAGATACTCAGGAAGCTGAGGTGGAAGGATCACTTGAGCCCAAGAATTCAAGGCTGCGGTGACCCATGATCACATAACTGTACTTCATTCAGCCCAGGCAACAGAGTGAGACCCTATCTCTAAAATTTATTTTCTTTTCACATCTGAATTTCTGTGATTCTTCCATAACTTTTTGTTTGTTTGTTTTTTATTTTTTTTGAGTTGTGGTCTCATTCTGTCCACCCAGGCTGGGAGTGTAGTGGCACAATCATGGCTCACTGCAAACTTGACTTCCTGGGGTCAGGTGATTCCCCCATGACTTCAGTCCCTTGAGTAGCTGGGACTACAGGTGTGTGCCACCACACCTAATTTTTTATTTTTTGTAGGAATAAGTTCTCCCTTTGTTGCCCAGGATGGTCTTGAGTTCTTGGATTCAAGTGATCCTTAGACCTTGGCCTCCCAAAGTGCTGGGATTACAGGCATGAACTACCATGCCTCGTCTTAAAATTTATTTTCTTTAGCTCTTTTCTCTCCTTAGATAATTTTTCTTTTTTTTTTTTTTGAGTCAGAGTCTCACTCTGTTACCCAGGCTGGAGTGCAGTGGCACACACTCATGACCGTCGCAGCCTCTACCTCCTGGGCTCAGGCAATCTTTCCCCCTCAGACTTCCAAGTAGCGGGAACTATGGGTATGTGCCACCACACCTGGCTAATTTTTTTTTTTTTTTGAGTTGGAGTCTCACTCTGTCACCCAGACTGGAGTGCAGTGACCACTCCCAGCCACGGCAGCCTCGACCTGCTGGGCTCCGGTGATCCTTCCACCTCAGCCTTCCAAGTAGCTGGAACTACAGGCATGCGCTAACACACTCGGCTAATTTTTTTGATTTATTGTAGAGATGAGGTCTCGCCAAGTTGCCCAGGTGGGTCTCGAACCCACAAGCTCAGGCAATCCACTCACCTCAGCCTCCCAAAGTACAGTATCACAGGCTAAGCCACTGAGCCCGGCCTAATTTTTTAAATTTATTGTTGAGACAAGGTCTCACCCATGGTCTCCAACCCATGGGCTCAGGCAATCCTCTCACCTCCGCCTCTCCAAGTGCTGGAATTACAGGCGTGAGCCACTGAACCTGGCTAGGTAGTTTTCTTTCTGACTTCTCTTAGATCTTCCTATAATAGATTGGACCTAATGAATAAGTGATACTCAGAACTAGATCTCCTCTAATGGTTGTACATGTAGGTTACAACTCTGTAAAAATTAAAAGGTATATGAGAAGAGCATGGGCAAAGAAGACCCAAAATATTCATTCATCGGCTTAAGGGAGGAAACAGCTGGGCCAGTACCCAGGGAAGTGTACTTAAGTAAGCCTGTATGCAGAAAATGTCCTGGGGTGAGGTAGAAATTGTGTATACAAGGCAAGAGGAGAGGAAGTGGTGTGGAGTCTTTGTGCTCTGAGTGATGAGTTTCCTCTGGGGGAACAGTTCTAGCTGTTTACTTCCTCAGATGTTGATGCACTGCTCATACAAAGCTAAAGCTAAATTGATTAAACAGGATGAAAATTCACTTCATCAATCACAATAGCTACATTTTAGGGCTCAATGGTCACATGTGGCTAGTGGCTACAGTACTGGACAGGTAAGAATATTTCCATCATCATAGAAAGTTCTATTGAACAGTGCTGGATTAGGAGTAGTAAGGGTATCAGGAAGGGATACATATGTTCTAGCCCTTCCAGGATCAAATCTCTAAGAGCCTTGGGTATGAATTATCTACCCTCTCCCTGTCATTCCCTTTCTCATATCTGTACCAGTGACTGGACTGTGTACACAAACAACCAGGCTCATGTGTTCCATGGTCTCTCCATCTCTTTGTCCTGCCCTCTGATCTGCTCTTGTCCTTGCTCCACCCCACCCCCACCCCCCAGTCCCCAGAAAACAAGCTACAGAAAAAAATTTCCCATCAACTTTGACCTAGTCACAAATTCAGAGAAAGGAGCCACTAAATTCTTGAACAGGTGAGAAAGGAGTGGGGGCGGGGTTCAGATGAAAGTCACCCTGACTCTAGGGAGAGCTAGAGACTGGCACATTCAGAGGGACAAAGGGAGGGAGGAGAGAGCAGTGCAGGATGCAAGATATACAAATGAAAAATGAAGACTGAAACTGAAAGGAATCTTTTTGATTTTTTTTTTTTTTTTGAGTTGGAGTTGCATTCTGTTACCCAGGCTGGAGTGCAGTGGCACGCTCATGGCCACCGCAGCCTCGACCTGCTGGGTGATCCTTCCACCTCAGCCTTCCAAGTAGCTGGGACCACAGGCATGCACCACCATGCCCTGCTAACATCTTGATTTTATTTAGAGACGAGGTCTCACCAGATTGCCCAGTCTGGTCTTTAACCCACGGGCTCAGATAATCCTCTCACTTCTGCCTCCTAAAAGGCTGTGATTACAGGCGTGAGCCACTGTGCCTGGCCTTTTACATTTTTCTAGTAACAGATTTTTTTTTTTTTTTTTGAGCTGCAGTCTCACTCTGTCACTCAGACTGGAGTGCAGTGGCTGCTCCCGGCCACCGCAGCCTTGACCTGCTGGGCTCCAGCGATCCTTCCGCCTCAGCCTTCTGAGTAGCTGGAACTACAGGCGCGTGCTACCACACCTGGCTAATTTTTTTGATTTATTGTAGAGATGAGGGCTCGCTGCTAAGTTGCCCAGGCAGGTCTCGAACCCACGGGCTCAGGCAATCCACTAACCTAGGCCTCCCAAAGCGCAGGATTACAGGCTGAGCCACCAAGCCCAGCTCCAGTAACAGATTTTATGTAGAACTTCCAGGAACCTGATATTTGCAATTATTGTTCGTCAATCCCTAAATTAAGGGCCAGGATTAGCTCTGTCTGCAAAGCTTGAAATGAGCCAGAAGTCAGGAAGCACATTGACTTCTACTATTCTAGAGTTTCTCACCTAGGATTATACACTTGGATAGGAACTGTGGAAATGGTAGCTGCCTCCAAAGAATTTAGTACTTATGACTCCTGAATAGTTATCCCTGTCAGCATATAAACCAGGTTTGCATTGGAAACGCTTTGACAAAACCAAATTATAAAAAAGGAAACCTCCACCCGTTTCTCCCAAACTTCATTTCCCTGTATTTTAATGATTTATGAACTCCAAAATTGTATTTAGTAAAATTACCTACGGACTTGGAAAACTAGCTCAGACCACTGTAAGGTCCCATACATTTAGTGAACGGGAAAGACCAAACATGGTTCAACTTTCTTCTGTTCTCCCCTCCAACCCCCACTGACTACATTTGTTAGGGTTAATAGGGAGTATTCTTAGCTCTCATTAATGTGGATTGTGAAGTAGGTAGAGGAAAGCTACTTTAAGCATCCCTTTTTTCTAGTAACTTCTCCAATGCCATTCATTTTTTGCCATTAAAAAAACTTTATTTTTTTACATTTTTTTTTTTTTTTTTACAAATAATACCCCCATTTGGGGTGAAAATATATCTGGTTAAGTACAAAATATAGCTTTTAATCATACAAAAAGATATACAATATTAAAAAACAAAGATATGAAACCACTTTCAGCCCACATACTTTCTGGTTCTAGTAATTCTTCAGAAAAGGGTGGAGCTCAGTGCTCTGACACAGGACAGTGAACAAAGTGCTCTGGCTAAGGGTGACTGACCAAGTATTGGCAGCTGCAGTGAGAGAAAGACTAATATCCCTATCCCCTAACACTGGGGAGGAAGGGGATTCGAGGGCCTTTGTGAAGACCTTCTAGTTTCTCATGGCAGTGTCTGGAGGCTCTGATCACAGTGTCAGGGTCTTGACTGAGAGTTCCTCCTTGGGTTGATAGGTCACCGTGAGCAAGGCTGACAGTGACCCTTTTAAATGATTGGAGTGTTAGAATTACATAATTCTATATATTGTGACAATCTCAAAAGTAGTTACCACTTCTTTTGTCATTGTGCTTATCCCTAGAGACATAGTAGCCCAGTTTTAGCTTACATTTATAATAGGGGAAAAACAAAAGTTTAACAGGAACTAAAGTGCTAAGAACATCACCTTAGAATCAATTCCAAGGACTCACATTAAAAAAAAAACAAAAAAAAACCCCAAAACTTTTTTTTTTTTTGGAGCTGGAATCTCACTCTGTTGTCCAGACTGGAGTGCAGTGGCCGCTCCCGGCCACGGCATTCTCAACCTGCTGGGCTCCGGTGATGCTTCCGCCTCAGCTGTCCAAGTAGCTGGAACTACAGGCGTGCACTACCACGCCCGACTAATTTTTTGATTTATCGTACAGATGAGGTCTCGCCAGTTGCCCAGGAGGGTCTCAAACCCGCAGGCTCAGGCAATTCACTCACCTCGGCCTTCCAACGCGCGGGATTACAGGCTGAGCCACTGAGCCCAGCCCAAAAACATTCTCTTATATGAAAATGTTTTCAGCAAGAGAACGCAGTGCAATAAGTTCTAAAATGGCTTTTAAGACCTTTGGTGGGGCACAGTGACTCCTGTTTTATGCCAGATTAAAGTACATTCTAAGCAAAGACAACCTTAGAGCACCTTCCCTTTAATTAAGTAGGAAAAGCTCTCTCCAAAGTTCAAATCAAACAACCCTGTGGAGTTTGTTTTTTTCTGTTTAGGTGTACAGAGGGGAACACTGATTTTAAGAACCTCCTTTTTCCAAAGTTTTGGCCACGACTTTTCATTTTCCTACTTTACTAAATTGGCCCTGCTCCACATGGCACAGAGGTACAAGTCCAATGTTAGTACAATCTATCAGAAAACCTCCAAAATACCTTAAGGAAACCATGCATGGAGACCATTTCTACTCCTGACGCAAAACTGAAAATGCCTCAATTTTCAGGGAAATCTGAGAAAACGGATAGGCCTGAATTTTTTTAGTTGTTTTTAAACCCATCCAGCAATCAACCCCTATATCACAACATCGGCGCTGGTTGGGGACGAGTCCACACCCATTAAGGCCCAGGAGATTGCCTGCTGATCACCTCCTACGTTAAGGAGTCAGAGGCTGAGGTGGACCCGTAACCCCACCATGGAGACCGTCGAGTCTCTGAAAAAGTGAGTGTTCAGGTAGAGAGGCAGAAAGAAATAGATACAGCTGCTTCTTTTCTTCCATATGCTCACTGCACATTGTTGTTGAGGATGCAGGGATCCACCTGGAGGAAAAAACAAGAGACTCTTAGACTGGATATAAAGTAATAAAAGAACAAGCGATTCCTCTAAGTCAGCTTCCCATAGAAAGCTTAGGACAAATGTAACATTAAAAAGGACAATTCTCACCTCAGTATAAGTAGGTGGTGGCATGAACTTGAACTCAGGAGCATACATAAAGATAGGGCTGTCTTGAGAGCCATCTGTATCATCTAGCAAAGGAGTGGTGGGGCTCTCCAATCGGTGATCTTCGGGAATGATATCCATATAGCAAGGAGGAGCTAGAAAGAGAAAATATACGTAGATAAGAAGCCTGGCCAAGAAATGCTGAACCATCAAAATTTTATAAACCCAAGCAAACCAGAGGGGAAGAAAAGACATTAAGTCTGGCTCACCTTCTGGGGTATCAGGGATGTTCAGATCTACCCAACTCATCTCAGAGCTGGTTCGGCTGGCCATGCTGGATGTTCGGCTGCTTAGACCAGATCTGCTGCCAATTACCAGAGGCAAGTCAAGGATGACTTTCTTGGATCCAGGAACGCTAACATAGATCTAAGAAAGGAAGATGGTAGTTGGTGGTTAAACTAGCAGTCTGGAAAAAACACCACTATTGTGGTGACAGATGAACAATTTCTCTCCTAGAACCCCCACCTACTCACCAGTAAGGAATATTCAACTCTAAGGATGTTGCAGCCCAAGATAGAAGGCCTGATCTTCTGCACCCGAAGGCTCTTGCCACGCCATGATGCACATGTCCCTGAGATAATATGATTGCCTCTGACAGATGACAGCTTCTGAGTCAGCACCTTGGTCTGGCCATTAGCAAGGTAAGTGTGGCGAGCCACAATGGCAGCTTTGGGGACCACAATGCGGGAACATGTATTCTCAAAGTCAGCATGGATGGAAATCTCATCGCCTAGTAATGAGAAGGATGAAAACTTGTTAAGTGATACTAAGCATAGTTAATGACATTTTCTCTCCCCAGTCTGTACCCTTACCCCCAAACCCACAATTCCTGTTTTATCTGTTTACCACTGCAAGCACTAGGTTTTTACCTTCACAGAATCCTTTTCTGTCAATTCGAGCAGAGACAGACACTCTCCCATCAGGAATGAACATGCAGGAAACTTTCTTCTCCTTTTTAGCAGACACAGGTGCCTATGTAGAAGGGGACAAAAAGGTGTTTTGAGATACTTCAATCTAATGCCCAGGACACCTGATTTATCATCCCTGTGACCCAGGAAAGTAGAATCCTAAAATGAACCTCACCATTAAATCAGGGGTATTGACATCCACCAGATCCATCACTTCGAAGTTTTTCTTTGTCTCTTGAGTTGGCTGGCTGGGGCGATCAAGAAAAGCCTTCACCCAGTAGTCTACACACCCGTATTTCCCTTTGAAGGATGTTCCCAGAGGCCTGTGTCAAGAAAAAGAAAACTTTAAAATGCTCCCCAAGAATAATAAGTGATCAAAAGAGAACAAGATATTTACAGACAAAAATTCTAAGATGTATTTAGCTATTACCTACCCCTGAGGAAGCTCAAAGCCAAACTTGTACTCATATTTGTTTCCAGGTCTCATGATTACCATCTCATTCTCACCTGAAGAGAGAGAAAAGCGAGTAACCATTAGGTTTCCTGTTACACTTAAAATGCATTTGTGTGACACAGAATGCTTAGGTAGCATGCAAGGGTATTGTAATATCCCAGTTTCACCCCTTATGTTCTTAAACGAGAGATTCTGATGCGTTTTGTTGGGAGAAAGTTGCAAAGCCCTGTAATGTTTAAAGAATCACCAAGAACAATTACCCTTAATAACATCTCAAACAGGAAGCAAAGAATAAGCAACTTATACATATAGCTTTTTAAAAAACTGAGGTGCCACGCCTCAGGATCACTTTTAGGGTGCACTTTAAGAAGTGGTAGAAACCACTCTTTGTGAGGTAGGGAAAATGTTTCCCAATTCAAGCTACAAAAGAAAAGGAAGCAACACGTAACTCAAACCACTCAAGCTGAGCAACTTAAACATTTAGCTTAGGTTTACCAATCCCTTTCAGTCTTCCCTCATCAGCTTTTCGCCCTCCCACAGTGAACATCTGGGCTACTCACCAGTCGGCTGGTCTTCCAGGAGAAGCGTGTCTTCGTAGCGCAGATACTCCGAGGTCTGTTTGCACTGCTGGGATCCCTGCAGCCAGAGGACTTTCGCCACTCCGCAAGCCAGGACCCGAACGGCTTTGACTCGAGTAACTTCACACACCTCCACCATCACCCGGCCGGCCACCTTCTCGCCACTGCCGTACACCTTTTCAGGGTCGTTAAAGACCACCTCGAAAGACTTGATCTTCTTGAACATCACCATGACTGGGCTGAGTTGGCTCAAGAGTCAGAAACAAAGGAGGAAAAAAAAAAAAAAGCACACACACCCAAATCCAGGAAGGACCCTTTGCAGTTAAATTTCACTCCTAAGGAATGAGGGTGTCCGTGTCCTTAAGCAGTTTGGGCTTAAAAGCAAAATAAGACTTAAAGAAGCTCAGAAACGAATTTTAGCTGCTAAGCTTCTGAAAAGACGCCCCAATTTTTTAAGCTGCCAGGCAAAAAGAACTTTAAGGGGGGAGGGAACCTATTTTCTTTCCCCAAAGGCTGCCGGAGAGATCTCGATCCGGCAGATGCCTGATCGCACTCCGACCCAAGAGACGAAAGGCTGGTTTCAGCCGAGAACCGGAAACTGATCTATATAGTAGCTCGGGCCGGCCGAGCCACGCGAGCTCTGGGCCGGAGGCTCGTGCTGCCCTCGTGCACAGCCCTCCCATTGGCTGCCCGGGCCTTGTTTACCAGGAGCCCGACCAATCAGCGAGGGCACAGAGGCGCGTGGACACGGTGTGCTCCTGGCGGGGAAAACGGTTGTTGTGATCCGCGGCGATGCAGGGAGGAGGGGGCGGAGGAGGCAGGGAGGCCGAGAGGGCGGAGGGGGCGGAGGGGACTGTGAGGCGGCTTCCCCCAGACCCAAGGGAAGGAGGGTCCCATTGACCCCAAAACGCATCGAGGTCGAGTGGCCGTCGGAGGGCGGGTGTGGATGTTTCTGGCCCGAGAACGGCGTTTTGAGGTAAAAGGAAAATGAGCTTATGAGGGAATGTCATGCCTGGTCTTAGCCAGCGCAGTTACTTTAGAGGCAGCCGTTTATTCCCCCCTCACAATCAGCAGCACGCCTGTGAAAAACAACGCCCTCGCTCCAAAAGTACTTCAGGATTGGGGTCACGGGGCGCAGGCGACCCTGGCGTTACTGTTGAGGATGATTCCCCTTTGCCCTCGTGTCGCGCATCTCTACTAAATACCGACAAATCTACCGTTTCTGAAGGAAAGGAGAGCTTGCCACGATTTGTAAACCCTGTCCAGTCCTCCTTGGAAAGCGGCCTGTGGGACTGATGTCCCCGCCCTGCCTTTCTCGCACCCCGGGGCCGGGGCCCAGTGCCTGTGCTGTTCTCACCGCCTGTACCCGCTCTTCTGTTCTCTGGGACGGAAATAGCCCGGGTGTGTTCAGATCCTGTTGGTTATCCCCTCATCGCTTCACTTTCTACCTGCAAAGCTGGGGAACACTTTGTTCCCCATCTGCTTCATTACCTCTTTTGTAAGGTGTGTCTTTTGGCTCAGATCATCTCTATCTCCCTCTCTGCTTCTCCAGGAAAGGAAAAGAAAAGGAAAAAAAAAAAGATACTTCATTCTTTTCACGTTCTTCCCGTGTTACTTTCACTCTCTTGTCTTCATTCCCCTCTCCCAACTCACTAAACCAAATGTACATCCGTAAATCTGATTAAAAGCAAGACAAGACTGTCCTCTTGTTTATGTCCAAATTGTCAGTGGAGAGGTGGCTATACACCTGTTTGAAGGAACATTTTTCTTTTTGTCTTTTCAGAGTTTTCTCCTAAGCCATTTAGAAATCAGAAAGAAGGGTAAGAGAAGAAACAAAAGTCATCGGAGCCCTCTAAATTCAAGTTGGCAGAGACCTTGACTTATTTTTTGTTCGTTTCATTTGGCGGTCAGATGGGTTTTTCCCCTGCCGTCTGTGAGATGCCTTAGGAGCTGACATCTGATAAATTATTCCTAAATGTAAAAAGAAAAACGTATGCAGAGGTGGAGGGATTCTTCCCCTTTTTCTGTGATTACTAGGCCCTTCCCTTATCTGCCTCAGGGTATCAGGAGATTATTACCTCATTCCTTGGTGCCAGAAGGAGGAAGATAATGTCCCCACGATCAAGATGGTGGAGAAGTGAGTAGCATTGGAGTATATTAAAATCCTACCGTCTCGGCCAAAAGAAGTCTATTAATTGCTATTAAGGATCCTGCTTCCTGCCTTATATACCCTAACTGGGTAGCCACCCTGAGTCTAACAAGTTACAGTTCAAGCATTAAGCAAGCTCAAGAATCAGGCATCGTGACACACACGCACTCACACGTACAGCATTAAGTCCCAGGAACATGTTGATCCTTAGGGTGTATTCAAGGTGGCACCCCGTTCTAGAAAGTTAACCAACTAGGCTTGAGGTGTTTTCAATTGACCAACAATGTTGAGTTATTGAGAGCAGAGGAGGTGGGACTTCAATGAAAGTAATTTTAAAAGTTCAGCTGGGGCTGGGCATAGTGGCTCAAGCCTGTAATCCCAGCACTTTGGGAGGCCGAGGTGGGAGGATTGCCTGAGTCCAGGGTTCGAGACCGGCTTGGGCAACTTGGCGAGACCTCGTCTCTACAAAGAATCAAAAAATTAGCTGGACGTGGTAGTGCGTGCCTGTAGTTCCAGCTACTTGGAAGGCTGAGGCGGAAGGATCGCCTGAGCCCAGCAGGTTGAGGCTACGGTGGCTATGAGTGTGCCACTGCATGCATTCCAGCCTGGATGACAGTGAGACTCCAACTCAAAAAAAGAGTTCAAAATGATTCTTATTCTAAGTTCTCTCTCAGGCTCCAGTTTCTTTTTATTTTACCAGATAAAAAGCTCAGGACAGACCACCTGTTTACTCTGTGTTGTGCCTGGATTCCCTTGAATACCAAAAACGATTTAGCTTTGGCAGCAGTGGCTGCCTACCAGGCCTGCAGCCAAGGCATGTTGTGAAGCAGAGCCCTCCTGGATAGAGTTGTTTATGACCTTTCACCTTATAACCTGGTATTCTGATAAAAATTTTCCTCCTGATTCTCTTTTCTAAGCTTTTGGGTCGAGTCGAATGCAGAAAAAAATCTTGTAAACTCTTGTCCTGAAAACAGGGTATAAACACTGGGTTTTAGGGGGAAAAGGCAGGTCCAGGAGGAACAGCAATGTCTCAGCACAACAGTTTTGTGAATTAGATCATCTTTACCTGCCCCTTCCCCACCCTCTTCAATTCCAGAGCCAATAGGAAACCAAGTGGTGATTGTCGTTTGTTTTACTGGAGCTGATAGAGTAAAGTCAGAGTTTTCAGGGAGGGAAGTGCTCTCAGCACTTTGTTGCCAGTCAGAGACAAATCGTTGATTACATCTCTCTTTTCTTTAACCTAGCCTGACAGACATTTAAAGCATTTTCTTTGTCCTTTTAATCACTTCTGTCACCTCTACTCTGTAAACTTCCCTTTTGCCCTTATCCATTTCTCTTTCCTATTTTTCCCTAAGGAATATTAGTTTAGAGGCAAATTAAGTGTGGAATTCAAGACTGCCCAAGTCACAGATAAAAAAGAATGTAATAACATACTCACACACATGGTTTTTTGAGTGAGGGCCTCACTCTGTTGCCCGGGTACAGTGGCACAATTGCTGCTCACCACAGTCTCAAATTCCTGAGCTCAAATGATCTTCCTGCCTCAGCTTCCTGAGTAACTGGGACTACAGGCACATGCCACCATGCCCAGCTAACTTTTGTATTTTTTTGTAGAGGCGAGGTCTTGCTATGTTGCCCAGGTTGGTCTTGAACTCATGGGCTCAAGTGATCCTCTTGCCTCCCAAAGTGCTGGGATTATAGGCATGAGCCACTGTGCCTGACTGAATAAGAATATATTAATAATTGTATAGCATCTTACAGTTCAAAGAGACTTTTTACGTAATTGCCATTTATGAAGCAACTATAATGAACCAAGTCCTTTATACAGTTTTGTCAATGATATTTTATTAATAAGGTCATCTGTCATGTTCCAGAAAGGATTTGAGGTTAGATTGTTTCATTTATTTCTCACAATAACCCTGTGACTCAGGGTTGATTAAATCAGGCTCTGAAGTTAAGTAATTTGCCTTAGGTCACAGATTTTGTAAGTAGAGCAAGATTTTGAACCCAGGTCTGTCTAAAGTATGTACTCTAATGTGTTGTCTTGCCTCTTAGTGTTTTGGTGCACAGTATCTTGTTTGACTTTCACAACTGTCTTATTACAAAGGATTCAGGCAAAACTCAGAGAATTTTAGAGTTAAAGGAGGCTTGATCAGTCTTCTTTTAAAATTCAGTTCCCTCATTTTGGTTAAGTGGCTTGATTTAGGGCATACGGCTAGTATCTGGAGGAGTCACTCCCCAAACCCAGGATTCTTTTTTTTCTTTTGAGTTGGAGTCTTACTCTGTCGCCCAGGCTGGAGTACAGTGGTACGCTTTCAGCCACCTCAGCCTCGACCTGCTGGGCTCAGAAGATCCTTCCACCTCAGGCTTCCAAGTAACTGGAATCACTATGTATGGCTAATTTTTTGATTTATTGTAGAGACGAGGTCTCCCCAAGTTGCCCCAGCTGGTTTTGAACCCCTGGATTCAGGCAATCCTCTCACCTCTGCCTCCCAAAGTGCTGGGATTACAGACGTGATCCACTGTGCCCAGCATCAAACCCAGGATTTTTAATACTTAATCTAGAGTTCTTACCTCTAGAATTCTTTGTAGGGACTCTTTGTTTCTTTAATTTAGGTTTTTTTTTGAGTTGGAGTCTCACTTTGTCACCCAGGCTGGAGGGCAGGGGTACGCTCCCGGCCACCACAGCCTCAACCTGCTGGGCTCCTGTGATCCTTCCACCTCAGCCTTCCAAGTAGCCAGAACTACAGGCGTGCGCTATCACGCCTGGCTAATTTTTTAACTTATTGTAGAGATGAGGTCTCGCCAAGTTGCCTGGATGGGTCTTGAACCCCGGGGGTTCAGGCAGTCCTCTGGCCTTGGCCTCCCAAAGTGCTGGGATTACAGGCTGAGCCACCGAACCCGGCCTAATATAGCTTTAATTATTAAAAATATCACAAGCCGGGCTCGGTGGCTCAGGCTGTGATCCTGCACTTTTGGGAGGCTGAGGTGTGTGGATTGCCTGAGCCCGCGGGTTGGAGACCCGCCTGGGCAACTTGGCAAGACCTCATCTCTATAATAAATCAAAAATTAGCTGGGCGTGGTAGCGCACCTGTAGTTCTGGCTACTTG
>NW_007252931.1:910104-961538 GCF_000164805.1 Carlito syrichta
CACTGCACTCCAGTCAGGGGGACAGAGTGAGACTCCAACTCAAAAAAAAAAAAAAAAAAAAAAATCTCATCTGGGCTGGACACAGTGGCTCATGTCTGTAATCCCAACACTTTGGCAAGCCGAGGCAAGAGGATTGCTTGAGCCCAAGGAGTTTGAGACCAGCCTGGGTATCTTAGTGAGATCTGGTTTCTTTTCTTTTTTTTTTTTTTTTGAGTTGGAGTCTCACTCTGTCGCCCAGACTGGAGCGCAGTGCCATGCTCCCAGCCACTGCATTCTCGACCTGCTGAACTCCGGTGATCCTTCTTGCCTCAGCCTTCCAAGTAGCCAGAACTACAGGCTCACACTATCACGCCCGGCTAGTTTTTGATTTATTGTAGAGATGAGGGCTCACAAAGTTGCCCAGGTGGGTCTCGAACCCGCGGGCTCAGGCAGTTCTCTCGCCTCGGCCTCCCAAAGTGCCGGATTACAGGCTGAGCCACTGAGCCCGGCCTGTTTCTATTAATTTATTTTTTTAAAAAAGAAAAAAAGAAAAGGAAGGAAAGAGAGGGAGGAGAAAAAAAAAAAGAAAACTATCTTATCTGGAAGCCTACATTTTATGTTTACTGAGATCCATTTTTCTACCATGCTGAAGAAAGAATGAAGATCTCAGTGATGCCCAACTTCATGGCAAGATGGGGATAGGTTGAATTAACTTGTTCAAGCGATTGCAGGCTCATTTAAGACATTTCTTGGCTTGGCTCTGTGACTCAGCCTGTAATCCCAGCACTTTGGGAGGCCAAGGTGAATGGATTGCCTGAGCCTGCGGGTTTGAGACCAGCCTGGGCAACTTGGAGAGAGATCTCATCTCTGCAATAAGATAAAAAACATGCCGGGCTCAGTGGCTCAGCCTGTAATCCCGTGCCTTTGGGAGCCTGAGGTGAGTAGATTGCTTGAGCCTGCGGGTTCGAGACCCGCTTGGGCAGCGAGACCTCATATCTACAATAAATCAAAAAATCAGTCGGGCGTGGTAGCACATGCCTGTAATTCCGGCTACTAGGAAGGCGAGGCAGAAGGATCGCCGGAGCCCAGTAGGCAAGGCTGCGGTGGCCGGGAGCGGCCACTGCACTCCAGTCCGGGCAACAGAGTGAGACTCCAACTCAAAAACAAACAAACAAACAAAAAACAGCCAGACGTGATGGCGTGCACCTGTAGTTCCAGCTACTTGAAGGCGGAGGCAAAGAATCGCCGGAGCCCAGCAGGTCAACGCCAGGGTGGCTGTGAACGTGTGTGGCACTGCACTCCAGCCTGGGTGAAGGAGTGAGACTCCAACTCAAAGAAAAAAAAAGACATTTCTTAAAGTTGTCTTTATATATAGTAAAAAAAAATCTTATTTCCCTTCTCATGCTATCACTCTGTTTACTTCCCTGTATGATCAAATTTCTTAAGAGAATAACCTATACCAGCTTTCCTTGTTGACTAAACTTGTCTGTTTGTAGTTTAGTTTCTGGTCCTTTTGAAATGAATTTTTTTTTTTTTTTTTGAGTTGAAGTCTCATTCTGTCACCCAGACTGGAGTGCAGTCTGGGTGACAGCCTCAACCTGCTGGGCTCCTGCGATCCTTCCGCCTCAGCCTTCCAAGTAGCTGGAACCACAGGCTTGAGCCACCATGCTCTGATAATTTTTTGATTTACTGTAGAGATGAGGTCTCGCCAAGTTGACTAGGCGGGTCTCGAACCCGTGGGCTCAGGCAATCCACTCACCTCGGCCTCCCAAAGTGTGGGATTACTGGCTGAGCCACCGAACCAGGCTCTGAAATGATTTTCTTCAAGGTTTCCACAAGAAACCAGAGTGATCGTTTTTAGGCCTAATTTTCTTTGACTTCTATATAATTTGAAAATTGCCATCTTTTATTTTTATTTATTTATTTTTAAAGCGAGAAAGCAGGATTTATTGAGAGAACAGAAAAGTTCCCACAGTGGGAGGGGACCTGAAGGGGTTGCCCAACCTCTGTCTTTTAAAAACGTAAATACTCATCTTAACATTTGGAGTTTATCCCTTTCTCCTTTGCTGGGAATTCTTTTTATACCACTTGAAAGCTTTTCTCAAGGGCTTGTCCTTGGCACTGTCTTTTACTTTAAGTTTTGATCTTCAGTTTGCCCCCTGTACATTATTCTGTGTGAATGACTTCAGAATCTGTACTATACCTTTAGCCTGCTCCAAAGTTCTAACTGGTATCTGAAATTCAGTTTGTCCAGTGATTAATTTATATTCTTTCTCCAGTGCTCAAAGACTTTTTTTTTAAGACAAGGTCTCACCCTGTCATTAAGGTTGGAGTGCAGTGGTGTGATCATAGGTCATTGCAACCTCAAACTCCTGTGATCATGCGATCCTCCCTCCTAAGGCTTCCAAAGTGCTGGAATTAAGGTCCATGCCACCATATCCAGCCTTCCTTGTTTCTTTTTCTTTCTTTCTTTCTTTTTTTTTTGAGTTCATGTCTCACTCCATCACCCAGGCTGGAGTGCAGTGGTAGGCTCATGGCCATCCCAGTGTCAACCTGCTGAGCTCTGGCAATCCTTCTGCCTCAGCCTTCCAAGTAGCAGGAACTGCAGGCATGCACTACCACACCCAGCTAACTTTTTTTTATTATTTACTATAGAGATGAGGTCTCACTGTGTTGCCCAGGCTAGTCACAAACCCACCGGCTCAGGCAATCCTCTTGCCTCAGCCTCCCAAAGTGCTAGGATTACAGGCTTGAGCCACTGCGCGGGCTGCCCCTTGTTTCTTTAATGAAACCACTATACATTTGCCCAGTCATTAAGTTTCAAAGTCCAGGAATTGTCTTTAATTCCTTGTTCTCTAACATACCCAGCACCCAATAACTGTCAAAATCTGTAGAACCATCTTTTCAGTGCTTCTAGAAATCTATCTCCTGTTTCTTATTCCACTGCCACTTCTTGAGTTCATGTTCTTGTTACTTTTGCCTAGATCACTTTAATAGCTTTTAACTGATTTTCCTGCTACAACTTATAGAGCAATATTAGATTAATCTAACAAAATTGAGTTCCTGTGTGTTCCTGTGAAACTCTAAAATCTATTGCTTACTGAATCACATTTCAATGCTTCAACCTGGCATTTAAACCATTCACAAAATGTCCTCAACCAAACTTTCCAGTGTAGTTTCCCACTACTTCCTCATATACTCATATGTACCCTATACTTCAGCCAAAACTCAGTACTCAGTGTTCCCCTAATATATCCTTCTCTGTCTCTGTCTTTGTGTCTCTGTTTATGCTTTTCTCTGTACCTGGATTGTCTGTCCTTCCGATCTCTGCTTTTTGAAATCCTACCAACTCTTCTGTAGATAGTCAAGTGACTTTTCTTCTATTAAATCTTTCTTAATTCCTAATCCCCTCATCTTTTACCTTACAACAAAATATGATTTCATGATATTTTGAATACCCCATAGCATGTTATTTATATTTATAATACTTACATGTAAATATATTTTATATAGTACTTACATGTAAATATATTTATATAGTACTTACATGTAAATTGCCTTTTCTTTCTGAGATAATGAATTCGAGAGAACAGAAACTATGTACTTTTTTATCTTTGTATTCTTCTGAGCACCTATTAGAGTGCATTTTACAGAGTAAATATATTATTAAATATAAATTGAATTGATAAATTGGGATATGTCTCTGGAGTAGAATATGCCACTAATTCAGAACCTACTGTTGTTATTATTATGTTATTATTATTATTATTATTTTTTGAGTTGGAGTCTCACTCTGTCGCCCAGACTGGAGTGCAGTGGCCGCTCCCAGCCACCGAAGCCTCGACCTGCTGGGCTCCGGCGATCCTTCCGCCTCAGCCTTCCAAGTAGCCGGAATTACAGGCACGCGCTACCACGCCCGGCTGATTTTTTGATTTACTGTAGAGATGAGGTCTCGCTGTCCAGGCGGGTCTCGATATTATATTATTATTTGAGTCAGAGTCTCACTCTGTTGCCCAGGCTGGAGTGCAGTGGCATGCTCATGGTCATTGCAAACTTGACCTGGGTGATCCTTCCGCCTCAGCCAAGTAGCTGGAACTACAGGTATGTGCCACCACGCCCTGCTAATTTTTTTGATTTATTGTAGAGATGAGATCTCTCTAAGTTGTCCAGGAAGGTAACGAACCCCTGAACTCAGACAATCCTCTCGCCTCCACCTCCCAAAGTGCTGGGATTGCAGGCGTGAGCCACCGCGCCCAGCTGAATTATTTCTTATCAGTGTTAGACTTTAAACCTTAACCTCTGCAATAGTGTAATATATATAACCAATCCCTCCTCAAAGCCTGTGGCCCAAGTACATATGAAAGCAAGGGGGTAAGGCGGTGAGAGGTGATGACTTGTTTTTCTTTGAGGAGAAAATTGGACTGTGTTGATGTTTATAAGTATGAAGGAGATGAACATTGTGTGCTGAACCCAACTTCCCCTTTTCTGAGAAATTCTTTCTTACACAATTCAGGAATCCAATTGGCTCAGCCCTGCCACCCAGCGGGTAGTTTAACATACTGTCAAAATTCTTAGTCCAAGAATTATGTCTAACGAAAGCTTTCCTGAGACCTGAAATTTGATCCAGACCACTACTCCCTGGGGTATCAATGATTATTCATCACCAGAAAAAGGATCAGATGAAGAAAATGGAGTGTTCATACTGAGATGAAGGAATTATGTATTAAAACAATGTTTTTTTTTAATCCAGACTGACTACTAACAATACTTTCTTTGTTGATAAGATTTTACTGTCTATATCTATTCATGCATTACAAAGCAATTGCACAAACACTTGATTCTCATCAGGTAGACAGACAGATATTTTGCTGAACAGAATATTGCAATTCAAAGGGCTTGAGTGATGTGCCTACAGTCACACCAATAGGACAAAATTTACCTGACTTATGGTTCAAAGATCTTTCTCCTATTGTGTCTCTGATCCTTAAAAAAAAGTTATGCACAGTGGCTCATGCCTAAAATCACAGCATTTTGGGAGGCCAAAGAGGGAAGATTGCTTGAGCCCAGTAATTTGAGACTAGCCTAGGCAACGTGGTGAGACCTTGTCTCTACAAAAAAATCCCCAAATTAGCCAGCTGTGGTGGCATGTGCCCATAGTCATAGCTACTCAGGAGGCTGAGGTGGAAGGATCACCTGAGCCCAGAAAGTCAAGACTCTGGTGAGCCATGATCATGCCACTGCAAAGAAAGGTCATCTCCTTTGTAAAGCCTTATTTGATTTCTACAAACAAATTTCTATTTATTTATTTGAGGTACTCTGTTGCTTAGGCTAGAGTGCAGTGGCACAATTATTACTCACTGCAACTTTGAACTCCTGGGCTCAGATGATCCTTCAGCCTCAACCTTCTGAGTAACTGGGAAAACAAGTGCGCACCACCATGCCTGACTAATTTTTTTCTTTTTTTTTTTTTTTTTTTGTAGAGATGAGGTCTCACTATGGTGCCCATGCTGGTCTTGAACTCCTGGGCTCAAGCAATCCTCTCGCTTTGGCCTCCCAAAGTATAAACAGACTTAAAATTTTTATTTTTTAATTTTTGTTTTTTTGTAGAGACAGGGTCTCATTATGTTGCCCAGGCTGGTCTTGAAGTCCTGACCTCAAACTGTCCTCCCACTTTAGCCTCCCAAAGTACTGGGATTGTAAGTATGAGTCACCACACCTGGTCTACACACAGGTTGTTTTTTTTTTTTTGAGTTGGAGTCTCACTCTGTCGCCCAGACTGGAGTGCAGTGGCACACTCCTGGCCACCGCAGCCTCGACCTGCTGAGCTCTGGCGATCCTTCTGCCTCAGCTTTCCAAGTAGCTGGAGCTACAGGCGCGCACTATCACACCTGGCTAATTTTTTTATTTATTGTAGAGATGAGGTCTCGCCAAGTTGCCCAGGTGGGGCTCGAACTTGCGGGCCCAGGCAATACACTCACCTCTGCCTCCCAAAGAGCGGAATTATAGGCTGAGCCACCGAAACTGGCCTACACACAGGTTTAATTGTCACCTTTTTCATATTTCTATAGCATGTTGTATATACTTCTATGTACTATGAATGCTGATCATTTATCTTGTAATGATCTGTTTGTCTGTCTGTTTCTTATTCCTAAACTGAACTTCACCAAATGTAGGAACCATGTTTTATGACCTGGCATAGGTTAGGTGCTTTAACAATTCTAAAGAAGGGTCAAAATCAATCCATAGAGTTATTTTATCCTGATCAGCTAACGTGTAGCATACATAGCCCATCCCCAGTCCATTGCTCATCCTTCTGATTTTGGTTTCTTCTCCAAACCTGATGGTATTACTCCCAGGCTATAGGCTCGGTTGTGGTAGATGCAGGGCACTGCATTTTCCCATAAAGAGAAAATAAAACTACTGCAAAACATTTTCTCATTCAGATACTACAGTTTTAGCAAGCAGCCTTTCAGTTTTTGGCTGGGATGAGGTGAGGTGGGAAAGCATGATGAAGAGACTTTTTTTTTTTTTTTTTTTGAGTTGAAGTCTCATTCTGCCACCCAGACTGGAGTGCAGTGGCCACTCCCAGCCACCGCAGCCTCGACCCGCTGGGCTCCTGCGATCCTTCCGCCTCAGCCTTCCAAGTAGCTGGAACTACAGGCGCGCACTACCACACCTGGCTAGTTTTTTTAATTTATTGTAGAGATGAGGTCTCGCCAAGTTGCCCAGGTGGGTCTCGAACCTGTGGGCTCAGGCAATCCAGTCATCTCGGCCTCCCAAAGTGTTGGGATTACAGGCTGAGCCACTGAGTCTGTCCCCGAAGTGGCTTATTAACCTAGTTTTCGGAATATATGACAAATAGTTTCTCAAAGGTGGGAGTAGAAGTGCTGTATCAAAGACTGACTATGTGAAATCCTTGATATTAAAATTATTGGTTCTTTGAACCAATAGCAGAGAATGATTTAAAGTAGCTCTGTATTGGAGGTAGAATGTAGTTATCCTTCCCAATTTCTTTTTCACTTTTTTAGAGTCCACTCTCCATTCACACAAGTTTTATCTCAGGAAACATATGTAACCTATTTCTTCCTATTAATTGTTGGGAAGATGATGAATAACTGGTTTGGGAGTCGACAGAAAGATCAAAGAAGGCCTTTTATTTTCTAATGTTCTGCTTTCTTTCCCTTCCTTAGAGCTGACACAGTTTCCTGTCACTGATTTTGAGAACCACAATTACTGGACCATGGATATTATTTCTGTTTCCTTGAGAAGAAATGTGGGAAGGAACTTGCCATGAAGAATATGGGGTGGGATAGAGTGGAGAAGGAGGTAAGAGGTTGATTTGAGAAGTGGTTGAGGTGGTCACAAATTAAGAAGTTAAAGGGAAAAAGCTTAGACCAAAAGGTGGAGATGCCCCACCCACACTTTTTTTTTTTTTTGCGTTGGAGTCTCACTCTGTCACCCAGACTGGAATGCAGTAGCTGCTTCCGGCCACTGCAGCCTCGACCTGCTGGGCTCCGGTGATCCTTCCACCTCAGTCTTCCAAGTAGCTGGAACTACAGGTGTGAGCTATCACACCCAGCTAATTTTTTTGATTTATTGTAGAGATGAGGTCTTGCCAAGTGGCCCAGGCGGGTCTTGAACCCACAGGCTCAGGCAATCCACTCACCTCAGCCTCCCAAAGTGCGGGATTACAGGCTGAGCCACCGAGCCCGGCTCAGTGCCCCACCTTTTAATCAGAATAACGTAATGTAGTTAAACATCATATGATGTCATATACAAAAAAACAGCAGTCCTAAAGTCTGTCTACTGAGAAACTCTTCCAGTTCTTTCAGCTTTTTCATTTGGTATTTACTTCATATTTCTAAGTGATATACTTGTTCTTTTATTTATTTAGATATATTAGGCATATCTACTCTTTTCTCATTGTGGTAATTGAAATTTTAATTCTTTTTGGGGGGCGTCTCTGCGCCCAAGGTGGAGTACAGTGGTCACTGCAGCCTTGACCTGTTGGGCTCAGGTGATCCTTCCACCTCAGCCTTCCAAGTAGCTGGAACTGCAGGCACATGCCACCATGCCTGGCTAATTTTTTGATGTATTGTAAAGACTAAGTCTTGCCAAGTTGCTGGGCTGGTCTCAAACCCATGGGTTCAGGCAATCCTCTCACCTTGGCCTCCCAAAGTGCTGGGATTATAGGCATGAGCCATGGCACCCAGCCTGAAATTTTACATCTTGTTGTATCCTCACCTTCCCTCTCCCCTTACCTCATCCTCCCAATAGAGTTATATCACAGTTTTGGCTAAATCAATAGTCAGGGTTTATGTTATGTGTAAATAATATTCATTGAGGAACCAAGTAGTGTATTTTGATTGTTTCATTTCTTAAATAACTATGCTGATTGTGAAGTTATAATCAATTAAAAAATTTTAGTTTACTATGCACCTATCTTCAGTTTGTTTCTGAAATGCCAATTCTGTCAAATGCCTATTAGTATTTTCTCTCAAATCGTCAACGTATCAGATAGTCTTAGAAAGTATTTTTCCTTTTCCTGAAAACTTTCCCCATTTCCCACCAAATAACTTTTTAGTCACCAGCACCACCTGCTGACTGTTGGTGAAGTGTAAAGCCAGATTTATGAGCCATGGGGTTGGTGTTCCTAAATGGAAAATCTCCTTTCTGTGATCTCTGAGTTTGAGAAAGACATTATGGAGGGCGGAATGTGATCCTTGTGATAGGAGTAGAGGAGAGAATATAAAATCATTAAATATTCTCTTTTCCTTGCTCTGTCATCCTCTTCTGTGTTTTGTTTTTTTTTTGAGTTGGAGTCTCACTCAGTCACCCAGACTGGAGTGCAGTGGCCACTCCCGGCCACCGCAGCCTCGACCTGCGGGGCTCCAGGGATCCTTCAGCCTCAGCCTTCTGAGTAGCCGGAATTACAGGCACGCACTACCACGCCCAGCTGATTTTTGATTTATTGTAGAGATGGGGGGGGTCTCGCCAAGTTGCCCAGGCGGGTCTCGAACCCACAGACTCAGGCAATCCACTCACCTCAGCCTCCCAAAAGCACAGGATTACAGGCTGAGCCACTGAGCCCGTCTGTCTTCTGTGTTTTCTAGAAGGAAACTCTCTTCTAATCTTCCTTTTCATGCGATGGTCATTCTAAGTCTTTTGTGTGATCCATTAAAGGAAGAGGGAAAGGTGGGCTACCAAAATTTACAGCTTGATTGAGGTGTAATTGATATATGATGAATTGCACATATTTAAAGTGAATAATTTCATGGATTTTGACATATGTACCCACAAAAACACTGCCACAATCAAGATAATGAACATGTCATAAAATTTTTCATGCCCCTTTGTAAACCATCCCTCCCTGTCTCTTCCCATCCCCAAGTAACCATTGATCTCTCCCTCTCACTATATATTAGTTTACATATTCTATACTTTAATGTACATTATTTCTTTATTTATTTTTGTAAAGATTGGCTCTTGTTATGTTGCCCAGGCTTGCCTTGAATTCCTGCCTCAAGTGATCCTCCTGCTTTGGCCTCCCAAAGTGCTGGGATTATATGGGTAAGCCACCATGCCCAGCCTATGATTTTATATAAATGGAAGCAAATGGTATGTACTCTTTTTGGGGGAGAGTTGGTTTTTTTCACTTGCATTATTACTTTGAGATTCATTCATATTGTTTTATATATCAGAAGTTTATTTCTTTTAAAAAAATTATTTCATTTTAAAATTTAATTTAATTTTTAATTAATTAATTAATTAGAGTCTCACTCTGTCGTATTTATTATTTATTTATTTATTTGAGTTGGAGTCTCACTCTGTTGTCCAGACTGGAGTGCAGTGGCCGCTCCCGGCCACCGCAGCCTCGACCTGCTGCGCTCCGGCGATCCTTCCGCCTCAGCCTTCCAAGTAGCCGAAATTATAGGCACGCACTACCACGCCCGGCTGATTTTTTGATTTATTGTAGAGATGAGGTCTCACCAAGTTGCCCAGGCGGGTCTTGAACCCGCGGGCTCAGGCAATCCACTCACCTCAGCCTCCCAAGGCACGGGATTACAGGCTGAGCCACTGAACCCGGCTTTATTTTATTTTATTTTATTTTTGAATTGAAGTCTCACTCTGTCGCCCAGACTGGAGTGCAGTGGCACACTCCCAGCCACTGAAGCCTCGACCTGCTGGGCTCCCGCGATCCTTCTGCCTCAGCCTTCCAAGTAGCCATAACCACAGGCGCGCACTACCACGCCTGGCTACATGTATGTATGTATGTATGTATGTATGTATGTATGTATGTTTGTTTTTGAGTTGGAATCTCGCTCTGTTGCCCAGACTGGAGTGCAGTGACCGCTCCCGGCGACCGCAGCCTCGACCTGCTGGGCTCCAGCGATCCTTCCGCCTCAGCCTTCCAAGTTGCTGGAACTACAGGTGCGCGCTACCACGCCCGGCTGATTTTTGATTTATTGTAGAGATGAGGTCTCGCCAAGTTGCCCAGGCGGGTCACGAACTCGTGGGCTCAGGCAATCCACTCACCTCAGCCTCCCAAAAGGTGCAGGATTATAGGATGAGCCACCGAACCCGGCTACATTTTTTTATTTTAAAGATGTGGGATACAATCCAGGATTAGGTATACAAGTGGTCATCATACAGATAAAGTTTGGGCCTCGCTTTGGTTCCTCTTTGCCTGGTTTGAGGTCAGGTACCCTTGTTGATGTTGTGTCTCCCCACCCCAGGAGTTTATTTCATTTTCTTGCTGAGTAGTATTCTATTCTATAGATTTACCACAATTGGTGTATCTATTCACTTGTTAATGGACATTAGGTTGTTTTCAGTTTTGTTATTGCAGATACAATTGTTTTGAGTAACTTTGTACAATGTTTTGTGCAGACATATGTTATCATTTCTCCTGGGTCAATACTTAGGAATGTCTAGATTGTAAAATTTTATGGTAAATACACATACATGCTTACCTTTTTTTTTTTTTTTTGAGTTGGAGTCTCACTCCATCACCCAGGCTGGGGTGCAGTGGCATGCTCACAGCCACCCCATCATCGACCTGCTGGGCTCAGGTGATTCTTCTGTCTCAGCCTTCCAAGTAGTCAGAACTACAGGCATGCACTACCATGCATGGCTAAGTTTTTGATTTATTGTAGAGATAAGGTCTTGCCAAGTTACCCAGGCTGATCTCAGATCCGTGGGCTCAGGCAATCCTCTCACCTCAGCCCATACTTACCTTTTAAGGAACTGCCAAATCTTTTTACAAAGTGGTTGTACCATTTTGCATTCCCACTGGCAGTGTACGAGCACTCCACATCTTGCCAACAGTGGTATTATCAGTCATTTAAATTTTAACTATTCTAGTGGGTGTGTAGTATTTTCTTGTTGTGTTTCAGCTTTATATGCATTTTCCTAATGACTAATGAGGTTGAGCATCTTTTCATGTGCTTATTTTGAGCTACCTATTTTTAAATACTGTTGGTAATAAGGCTAACCCAAGTTCTGGGTAAAGGAAGAGTGTTACATGACAGGTACCTGTAAAATAATTTTATTCACCAGTTGGCTGTGGAATTCTTTTTTAATTGACTTGAAATTCCCACACCTAGCCGGGCTCGGTGGCTCAGCCTGTAATCCCATGCCTTTGGGAGGCTGAGGTGAAGTGAATTGCCTGAGCCCACAGGTTCGAGACCTGCCTGGGCGATTTGGCGAGACCTCATCTCCACAATAAATCAAAAATTAGCCGGGCATGGTAGCGCGCACCTATAGTTCCAGCTACTTGGAAGGCTGAGGCGGATGGATCACTGGAGCCCAGTAGGTCGAGGCTGCAGTGGCCGGGAGCGGCCAATGCACCCTAGTCTGGGCGATAGAGTGAGACTCCAACTCAAAAAAAAAAAAAAAAGAAATTCCCACACCTGAGGGTTAAATCTACTTTTTTATTTTTTTTGAATCAGGGTCTCACTCTGTCACCCAGGCTGGAGTGCAGTGGCATGCTCATGGCTCATTGCAGCTCAACCTCCTGGGCTCAGGTGATCCTCCAGCCTCAACCTCCCAAGTAGCTGGGATTACAGGTGAAAGCCATCATATCCAGCTAATTTTTTAATTTTTTTGTAGAGATGAATTTTTGATGTGTTGCTCAGACTGGTAAAGTTACTCTTTCGATTTTCTTTTTTTTTTTTAGTTGGAGTCTCACTCAGTCTTCCAGACTGGAGTGCACTGGCACGCTCATGACCACCGCAACCTCAACCTGGTGGGCTCAGGTGCTCCTACCACCTCAGCCTTCCAAGTAGCTGGAACTATGGGAGTGTGCCCCCACGCCTGGCTAATTTTTTAATTTATTGTAGAGATGAGGTCTTGCTGAGTTGCCCAGGCTGGTCTCAAACCTGTGAGCTTAGGCAGTCCTCTAACCTTGGCCTCCCAAAGGACTGGGATTATAGGCGTGAGCCACCGTGCCCGGACTCTCTCTCTCTTTTTGTTTTTTGAGTTAGAGTCTCACTCTGTTGCCCAGGCTGCAGTGCAGTGGTACTCTCATGGCCACTGCAGCCTCAACCTGCTGGGCTCAGGTGATCTTTCCACCTCAGCTTTCCAAGTAATTGGAACTACAGAGTGAATTTTTTTTTTTTATTTATTGTAGAGATGAAGTCTCACCAAGTTTCCCAGGCTGGTCTCGAACCTCTGGACTCAGGCAATCCTCTCGCCTCGGCCTCCCAAAGTGCTGGGATTACAGTCTTGAACAACTGTGCCCAGCCTACTCTTTCGATTTAAGAGAATCAAGGAGCAGTTCTTTTTTTTTTTTTGAGTTGGAGTCTCACCTGTCACTCAGACTGGAGTGCAGTGGCTGCTCCCGGCCACTGCAGCCTCGACCTGCTGGGCTCTGGCGATCCTTCCACCTCAGCCTTCCAAGTAGCTGGAACTACAGGCACGCACTACCATGCCTGGCTAATTTTTTATTTTATTGTAGAGATGAGGTCTTGCCAAGTTGCCCAGGCAGGTCTCGAATCCGCAGGTTCAGGCAATTCACTCACCTCGGCCTCCCAAGGATTACTGGCTGAGCCACCGAACCCGGCAGGAGCAGTTCTTTTTTTTTTTTTGAGTTGGAGTCTCACTCTGTCGCCCAGACTGGAGTGCAGTGGCCGCTCCCGGCCACCGCAGCCTCCACCTGCTGGGCTCCGGCGATCCTTTCGCCTTAGCCTTCCAAGTAGCTGGAACTACAGGCGCGTGCTACCACACCCGGCTAATTTTTTGATTTATTGTAGAGATGAGGTCTCGCCTGCCCAGGTGGGTCTTGAACCCTCGGGCTCAGGCAATTCACTCACCTCAGCCTCCCAAAGGCGGGGGATTACAGGCTGAGCCACCGAGCCCAGGTAAGAGTAGTTCTTTAAAAAGATGTTTTGAGTTAAAATGCCCTTATTATCCGTAAGTGAAGGGACACCCCTAGATATGTCTCCTACCTTCCCCATTTTTTTCCATTAGAACAGACTATTTTCTAAATTAGCTAAAGGTTATTTCAGAAATCATAGAGACTGTACTTTGAGGGAGTGGCAGAGTGGCTGTGGTCTTTAGAGGAGGTGGAGAGGAGGAATTAGGGAATGAAGAATTGCAGAATAAATTGGAAATGGCAGACCACATAGGACACCTTGTCTGGTAAGCAATGGCCAGTATATACAGTAGTCTTCCCTCGGTATCTTAGGGGACTTGGTTCCAGGACCACCCTTACCCCAAGAATACCAAAACCTGAAGATGCTAAAGTCCTCTATATAAAATGGCATAGTGTTTTCATATAACCTATACACATCCTCCTGTATACTTTAAATCATCTCTACATTATTTATAATACCTAATACAATGTAAAGGTAATGTAAATAGTTGTTATACTCATTTGTATTGGCATTATTTTGTATTACTGTTATTTTAAACTTTTTTTCTGAATATTTTTGACATACAGTTGTTTGAATCTGTGGATGCAAAACTAGTGGATATAGAGGGCCTGACTATAATATGTGTTCAGAGAAGTATTGTCAGGTGGGTGGGACCGACAGGAGAGGGGAAGATAACAGTGAGTACATTAGGGCAGGCTCTAGGTGATGGAGTACTGAAAGGGGGGGACTGAGACCAGAAACAGGGGGAAAGACACTAAATATAAAATTGCCTCTGTCATACTTTTGTTCAGAACAGCACTGCTACTTTAGAACACCCTCGACTATAATAGCTTCTCTTCTCCATCTTTTTTTCTACAAATCAGATTTCTTCAATTGTGTGCTTTCTCGCCTGTTCCGATTCCCTATTAGAAGACAGTAGCTTTTGTAGTGACATCCACTGCCTTGGCTTCCTTTTCCTGCATGGGTCCACAACCAAAATCTTTAATGACTCTCTATTTCCTTAACAATATAGTAGTGGTTAAGTATTAAGTTTCTGGATCCAAACTGCTTGGGTTCGATTTCTGGCTCTGTCATTTATTTGCTGTGTGACTGTAGGCAAGCTGCTTAATTTTTTTGTACCTTAGTTTCCGTATATAAAAATAGAGATAAGAATACCACCTTCCTGTTTGGGTATGGTGTCTCATGCCAGTAATCCCAGTACTTTGGAAGGTTGAGGTGAGAGGATTATTTGAGCCCAGTAATTCAAGACCAGCCTAGGTAACACAGTGTGGCCTTGACTCTACAAAAAAAAAAAGTTGGACGTGATGGTATATGCCTGTAGTTCCAGCTACTCAGGAGGCTGAGGCAGAAGTATCGCCTGAGCCCCGGAAGTCAAGGCTGTGGTGAGCTGTGATCTTGCCACTGCATTCCAGTCTGGGCAACAGAGTGAGACTCCAACTAAAAAAAACAAAACAACAAAAACGCCTTCCTTAGAGAGTTGTGAGAATTAAACAAATCAATGTTTCAAAAGTGTTTAGAACATTGTCTGGCAGATTTTAAGCTCCATTAAATTTTAGCTATTAATCAAGTTTAAACTCTTTGACCCCACTTTCAAAGTGCTTTATAATCTGACCTCTGCTCATCTAACATCCCTGTCCCATTACTCTTTGTCTACGGCATTTGAGTTTTGCTAGTTTCCTCATTTAATCATGAATCTATGTATAGCTCCAGATGGTTTTTGTTACCTAGAAGGTCCTTAATGCAAATCCTACCAAGTCTTCAAAGCTCACTTCAGATCACATCTTCTCTATTATCTTTTATAACTCTTACTACTTTAGTTCTCCTCTACCATCTTCCCATATGAATTCGCAGTACCATAGAATTTAATGAATAATTACACACAAGTCATTCTTTCATGAGAATTGGTTTTGTCTCTCCAATGGTATGTAAATTCTCTGAAGACAGAAAAAGTATCTGATACTTCTGAGCCCTCTTTCAGTGGAGTGAACACATTGTGTTCATTTCAAGCATCTGTAAAGAGATTCAACACAGGCAACAGAGAATGGTGTGAAGAATTAATAGCTTTAATAACAGATTGGCTAGAGGGGATGATAGCTTCTGTTCTATCTGTGCCATTCTCCAAAAGCAGAGACTCCCTTCACCTAAGATCCAGACAACACCCACTTTGTTTCCGAACCAAGAAAGCAGAACATACCTTATCCACATATATTCAGCAAATAGACTTATTTCCCTAATTATTTCCTCCTCTTTTGAGTTTCTTATAGGCTTCTGAAAAACTTCAACCCTTCAATTCTTTTCTGATCATTAGGACCACCTATAACCTCTAAGTTTGTAGGGGTGATTTCTGCAGTAAATGGATTGGAATAACTTGTTTACTAAAAATGGGACTGGAAAAGTTGTTGAGAAGACCCCACAGAGGTCTGGAGTGCAGAAACCTTGCCCAAAATTCTTATTCTGTGATCATTTCAACCCTGGACTGCAACTTTATCTGACTTCGGATAAATGTCATTGTTTCATGTGTCTCCTAGTCCCCACTGTTTGCTTTAGTGATTTTAAAAATGTTCTTCCATGCTAATCTCTATCCTCAAATCATTTCCAAACCAGTCATGGGATTGCCTACTTACTGTAGTCATGGCCTACTTACTGAATGCAAAGCCACAGAACCAAGAGCCCAGAAAGCAGTGGGGCTAGGAGGGTTGCTGGAGAGAGACGAACTCCAGCATCTGAGGGAAAGAGATGCAGCTTCTCTAAATCTGGCAGGAAGGCTCGAGCATCCTCTAGAGCTGCCTGAGCTGCCACAGTAAAGTTGGGATCACCAGAGGTTAAAACATCAAAGACACAGGAATGGAAGTAAGCATCTTCCACTGGAAGCCCTTCTTTGCACAGTTGTCTGGCAGTATCAATGGTTATAGCTCCCCGACGACTGCGCTCTGATCGAGAAAGTCGCTGACTTGGAGGGCACCCCCCAACACAGAGCTGTAGGTCCTGCTCAGCGGAGAAGGCCCTGGCCACATCCTCTGCTACCTTGATGGAGAAGGAGAGCTGCCCAGCTGTCTGCCGGATGATTATAGTTGTGCCAATATAGGCAGCTCGGATCTCCACATGGCTCCCAGGGTTAGCAGTTTGAATGGACAGACTGGACCCCCCAGGTCGGTCACCTCCATTGATAGAACCATCTTCAAAGGCTGCCGGAAGATTGTCCACCTCAGCCTGGTAGACCTTCTGGTCAATGCATTCTTGCATGTTCTTAAATATGATGGTGAGCTGTGAGGGCAAGAGGGAAAAGAGTTCATTTTGGACTCAGTGTATCCTCCCCCCAATCAGATCTCATACACAGTCAGGGATCTGATTTAAGCCAGATGTCAGGTTTCTTATGACCCCCAGTCCTCCATCTCCCCTCCCTTTTATGTGCCAATATTGCCTCATCCCTACTTAACCCCTCTCTTTACTCAATCTCAGCAACTTCCAAGGAGAGATAAAAGTTTCCCTTCTGAAACTCCCCAGGTCTACTCTCCCTGAGTGCGGAGCCCATAGGAGTGGAGGCCTCGATAGAGGCTCTCCCTGCTTTTCAGTGTTTTCTGCACATGAGTGAAATTCCCGTTGAGGGAAAGTGATTGGTAGGAGGGAGTGATTCCAGATGAGTGGTTAAGGAAGAAAGGGAAAAGGGAGCATTGCCGTTGAACAGTGGGGATGGAGGGAAGTGGGAGAATCTTGAGGTGGGGCGGGAGGAAAATTGAGTCCCTGACCTTCCGGGTGGTGGTAGCGTTGGCCCCGGATGCCACGGGGGAGCTGGTGGCCTGGACAAAGAGAAAGTCGTTATCCAGCAGGGGCCAAGCACCTTGGACACGGCACGTGTGGAAGTGGTGGTGGAAGCTGCGCACGTGGGGGTCCCCGAAGGAGGCGCAGTGCAGGAAGCCCGGGGGACGACCGTGCAGCCGGGAAAACCGGCCTTCGTAGTCACAAGGGTCCGGGGCTGGAAGGCCGGGGCCTGCTCCTGGAAGGGCGGGGCCCCGGGGCGGGGGAGGGGCAGTAGGGCCCTGGCGGGAGCAGTTGTGCTGAATCATCAGGTCTTCGATGCCGTGTACCGCCGAATGGAAGGCGAGGTCCCCGCGGCAGGTGCGGGCGGTGCGCCGAGTGCAGAGCGCATAGGAGCGGAGGGCTCGACAGAGGCCGCCAGAGCCCACCCCTCCACCCCGGCCGCTGACTCCTCCTCGGAGCGCCCCCGATGAACCCCCACCTCTAAGGCTCAGAGTAGACGATACATACTCAGCATTGCAGCGGAGGATCTTGCATTGAGAATGAGCTGAAGACGGAAGGGAGAGGATTGTGAGACGGTCCCCAGCTCTGTGGGAGTATGCTCATAACAGTTCCAAATCTCATCAAGGCATTCTAGCCTTCCTAAAACCCGACTAAGGGCCTTCCCCAGTCCGCATCCCCCAGCCCCCTGCCCCCAGGCCCCGGCCCTCTCTGAACTCAGTCTTGCAAAAAAGGCATAAACCCGATACATCCCTTATCCCTGTTGACCAAGGGCTTCCCCGTGCTCTTCCCCAACTTGAATGGGATATAAAATATACCTATTTGAGAGTAGGGCGAGTGAAAGGAACTCCTCGGCACCCATCTCTCCTCATTCCCATACACTCGCTTGCCCACCCCTACAGCCTACCCTCTAGATTTCCCCAAGCCCTTCCCTGGCCCTTCCTTACCATGTCCACAGAGGAGCAGCAGGAGAGTGAGAGTGCTTAGAGTTGGGGGACTGCCATGGGGGGACCCAGGACTAGGGGACTGGCCTGGCTCCCCCATACCTATCCAGCCAGGTCCCCCCAGGCGCCGGTTCTTCCCAGCTGATGACCCTCCTACCTAGTGAATTTTGACTGGACGTCCTGTAAATGACTGAAAAAAGAAATTTGGCTGGGCATGGGGAGAGAGAAGAGTTGAAGACTGGTCAGGATGATGTGAAGAAAATCTGAGTAAATCAAGAAAAGGATGAGCGGACTGGAGTTTGGGGCTCCCCAAACTATAAGTGTGCCTGTTAAGCCTCTGTGCCCTGCTCCTGTGGCCACTTTCCAGGCCCTTGTGCAACACCCCTAGGTGGGGGTGGAGGGAAGGCTGAGTGAACTCCTGGGGCAGAGTCCACTGTATTGCCCCATCTTGAGCTACCAAACAGCAGATATGTCAAAAATGGAGGAATCATGGGGATAGATCAGATAGGAGTCATATGGGTTCCCCAATAGAATTAGGAGTTGGAAATACTTCTGAAACATTCTTCTTATTTGTCCTTCCCCATCAGGAGGAGATGTCCTCCAGGAGTCATTAATTTCTTTTACTTCTTTATGTCAGAAGAACACAGGAAGGAGTAAAGTGGCATACCCATCCCCTCCAGGACATCAGTGTTCAAGTGAAAAGGGAACCAATCTTTTTCATTAGCTCTAGGGAACTGCAGTTTTAATTCCCTTCTCTCTTGGAATAATGGGTTGCAAATCAAACATACGAATCAATATTTGTTTTTTCCAAGGCAACAGTCTTGTATTTTTCCAAACCTAGCTGAAGAGCCACTCTTTCCATTAATCTCCCCTTTTCAAAATGTGAAGTTCTGTCTTTTGATGAGGGCAGGGGTTGAGGAGGGGCTAACTACCTCCTATGTGAACTCCTCTCTCTTGGGGTGAGGATATGATCCTCATGCAGGAGAGAGAATAGAATGGAGGGATTCGAGTTGTAGGGATAAATCATTTATAACAAGGGGCAGCCCTGACTCTTGGAATCCCAATGTGAAGGGCATTACTAAGTAGGGATAGGATAAAAGGGTGTCAGTGACTAATCTGTCTGAGTCAAATTTGGCCTTAGTGAGAAAACTACAGATCAGAGGGTGTGAGAACCTTCTCCAAAACTTTATCAGAAGTCTGGAGGTAACAGGGTAAAGAGGGAACTGGGACTGCCAGAGGAGAGACAGAGGATTAAACTTCAAATGGCTAGAGGTCAGAGGCCAGAAAGAAAAGAGAAAGAAGGAGAAATGGAGATGGGTCCACTTTGGTAGGGTGCCCAGTTTTGGGATTAGAGACATCCAAGAAGGTGTCTGTAATTGTATAAAAGTCTAGCTTCAATCTGAACGCTTATTAAAGGAACTGCAATTTCATTTTGACTTACTGTTTCCAGAGGTCAAACATTATTCTGATATCCAGTTCTCCAGCCATGGTTGCCTACTCTGTTGGTCAGCTCCAGCCAGGGGTCCCCTGTCTCTTTCTCCATGTCTCCCCCAGGTCCCCAGGCCGGCTGCAGTCTCACTCAGGTCAGGGAGCCAGAGAAGGTTTGGTGTGGGGGGAAGGGAGAGTATATGGCTGGCCGGAGTACTGGACAGCTGAGCGGGGGAGGGAGGTGGCTACTGAGTTGACGGTTTTAAAAATAGCTAAGTCCAAAATTCCAGGAACGTTGGTGGGGGTAGGGTGTGGGAGTGGGGGGAGTGTGGAGGGTAGGAAGATCAGAAAGAATATGGAGTATTGGGTGCCACGTGGGGGAGGGGGAAAGAAATATGACAGACAAGTAAGATATCCTATTCCAACTTGTATGACTGCAGTCGCTGCCTACTCCAGGCAGTCCTCCAGCATTCTCAATAATGAGCTCTTGATCTTAACAGTTATAGTGGGCAGTTGGATACCTTTCATTTACTAGCTTCATCCCTGCTATGCTAAATAATTACACTTAATTTGCACAAAAGTATATGGGAGGCAGCTGACTTTAAATAAGATCCATCGCAGAGGTAGTTCACAGCCCCTCCCCCATCTTTGCAGAGTATTTCAGAAGGACTAAAAAAACCAGCTGTCCAGAGAAGAAATCTGAGCTGTAACTTATTTAGGATCAGAGTTTGTTCAGTCTATCCAGCTCAGATCCTTGCAGCTGTCTGTCCCCCTACCGCCTCCATTTTCATTACCTTAATCTGTACCGCAGTTCCTCCTCTCTCCCCCGCATCAACACACAAAAAATAAAAATGCCTGAGTTGCTAGGGGAGAAGGCAAAAAGGTGAAGGAAGCATGGAGATATAATTTTTTTGAAGGCTATTAATCCATAGGGGAGAGGGAGTTGGAGAGCTAAATGGAGAGAAAGAGATTCAGAAAGATACTTTTGTGGACTAACAATTTTGTGACCTTAAGGTATTGCAACCAAGGGATATAGCCATATCATGTTTTTGCAGCCCTAGGCATATCTGGAATCATTATCTTTTAGTATTTGCCAAGTGAAATTAACACAAGTACTGAATCCAAACAGTGTCACTAAGGCATCTGTACCAATTGGCTCTACATTTAATTCAAAATCTAGAGGCCCACACAGCACTCTTCTTAATTCAGAATCTAGCGGCCCACACAATACTCTGCTCAGATATATATATCTCTGACAAATTTAGTTTTCTCTCAACCATAAAAGACCATATCACAAGGACTTTTATTACAAAAATGTAAAATGCCTCCAACCAAACTATTCAACTGACTCTAAAACATAATAATTTGACATTCCAGTGGGTGTTCTCTAATGACAAAGAAGTATAAAGTATTTTTTAATTACTTTATTTTAAAAATATTTTAAAGTAGCCATGTTATTGTATTATTGGTGGTTATGTGGATATTGTTGTTCTGAAACTATTTTAAGTACACTGTGGGATAAAACAAATGAGTAATAGTGTTGAGAATCAACACTTTGAGAATCAAGATTTTGAGTGTGGAATAAAAGAGATACAGATTTATGACTGATGATGATAAGAAAAAAAATCTATATTCTAAATTTAAATTGCAAGTATAACTGTGAGCTCATGATATATTTTGTCCTAAAAAACTTCCTAGCTATATCCTGAGAAGGCCTAGAAGCAATGATTCAGTAATAATGAACACCTGCAGTGTCCAATTTGTACCATCTAAATGCCATTTCCACTGAAAAGAACCAGGACTCCTTGGAGAAATGGTTGCTCTCGGGTTTGGGGCAGGAATTGTTCAAGATAAGCAAAAAGACTATCAGGATTGTAGCAAAATAACTTAGGAGCCAACTAGAATAGTTTCTACTGGTCAGCCAACTAGAATTATTCCCACTGGCCAAAGCTGGGACAATTTGAGTATCAAGATGGATACTATCTGCAGTGGATTGAAACACATCAAATATATTCAAATCCATGATCACAATGATACTTAAAAATACAAACTTGTTGGTCATTGTTGGAGAATGCTAGCAGATAAACTAAAAACTGTTAGCAGCCAGGTGTGGTGGCTGAAGCCTGTAATTCCAGCACTTTGGAAAGCTGAGACAAGAAGATTGCCTGAGCCCATGGGTTCAAGAACAGCCTGGGCAACTTTGTGAGACCTCATCGCTACAATAAATAAAAAAATTAGCTGAGCGTGGTGGCACACACCTGTAGTTCCAGCTACTTGGAAGGCTGAGACTCCAACTCAACAAAACAAACAGTTTACAAACAAACAAAAAACTGCTAGTAATTGGAAAGAATCAAGTATTTATCCTGGTTTTCCTATGGGAACTCTATCTCAAGATAAGGGGACCATTTCTCTTTATAAAAGTATTTCAATAAATAAATTAAGAAGGAATAACATAATTAGAATATCAACATTTTGTAATTCCTAATTAATTAACGTATTGAGGCAATGATCAACAATGGCTGCTAGCTACTGTAGAGAGACAAACATTTTGTACATTTTGAGTATAGATGGAGTACATAACTCCAACTTTTATGAAGTAGCTATGCAAAAAGAGACTTCAGTCTGAATCTGATCAAACTCCATTCTAGAGCTAAGTACTAATTTGCAGAACATACCAGGAGACATCAAATGATACTTCTGAGGTGCAAATTTAGACGGTGAGAATACTCTACAGGACAAATGACTTGTGTTCTTTAACAAATAAATTGAAGAAAATAAAAGATGAAGAGGGAAGCTATAGACTAAAAAGGACTTAAGAGACATCAAACAGACTTTATTGGATCCAAGTTCAAGAGAACAACAACACACAAATGAGACAGTTGGGGAAATTTAAATGTTGGTGAGTACTTACTGGATACTTGATGATTTATAAGGAATTATTGTTAAAGTTGCTGTGATAAGTGGTGCTTTTTTAAAAAACAGATTGCTTATCTTTGAGAGAGATGTCTTGAAATATTTGCAGATAAAAAGATATGATACCTGAGATTTTTTTCCCCAAATAATCTGGGGTAAGGGGAGAAGTGGGTTGGTGTAATGATAAAACATTGAAACATGAAATTGATAATTGTTGAAACTGGGTGATGAATACACAGGGATTCGTTATAGTAGTCTCTTTCTTTTGTAAATGTTTGTAAATTTCCCTAATAAAATTTTAAAGCCTGAGTCATCTGTGGTTTCTATATATATCTAAATGATATTTATATATAAAATATTTAATATATTCTTATATTAAAATGTCATGTATTACATATAAACACATATATACACACAGACACACTAAATATTTTTCACATAGTTAATTGGTATTGACTATTATCCTTGTCGGAGCCCATCAACCAAACAACACTGGGAACAAACGTATGGTCAAGAGAGTTGGGTTTATTTGGCTTGCTGTAGCAAGGGAGAGAATGCTCCAAAGGAACTATGTGACCATTTCACTAAGGGAAGGTTAGGAGGAAACTTTTATAGAGTTTGGGCTTCTGTTGGATATTTCTGAACTAGAGTTTAGCATAGTGAGAGCTGGACGAGTGCAGTGATGCATGCCTGTAATTCAGATACTTTGAGAGGGCAAGACAGGAGGATCACTTGTTGCCAGGAGTTTGAGACCAGCTTGGGCAACATAGTGAGATCTTGTCTCTACCAAAACCCACATAAATAAATAAGAATAGAGAGGGCTAACTTTGGATTGTATGTTATTAAGAAGCAGGGGCATCTCATTCATTGGGTATCAAAATAATTTTTATCTATCAAGGAAGAAGATTAACGAGGATTGGATCCCAAAATTGTCCCCCCAAAAAGCAATAATTACTCATGTTAGTCAGAGGGGATGTTAGGTCATTTTTGTGGTTGCAGAGTGGAATTGCCTCTCTTTTATTCAGAACATAGTTATGATGTGGCTCTGATAAGCTGAGAGATAATAATTGCTAACCTAGACTTCTATAGTCAGCTAAAATATTATTCCAGAATTAAAAAGTAAATAAAACATTTTCAAACACATCAAAATCTGAAGGAATTAATCAACAATAAATTCTCATCAAAAGAACTGTTAAATTAGGACTTACTACAAAAATAATGTTTTTTGAGCCGAGAAGGACGGATGAAGATGGGAGAAAGAATGGTAAACAAATAAGTTTGAGCTGGCTCGATGGCTCAGCCTGTAATCCCACGCCTTTGGGAGGCTGAGGTGAGTGGATTGCTTGAGCCCGCGGGTTCGAGACCTGCCTGGGCAGCGAGACCTCATCTCTACAATAAATCAAAAAATCAGCCGGGAGTGGTAGCGTATACCTGTAATTCCGGCTACCTGAAAGGGTGAGGCGGAAGGATCGCCGGAGCCCAGCGGGTCGAGGCTGCGGTGGCCGGGAGCGGCCACTGCACTCCAGTCTGGGCGACAGAGTGAGACTCCAACTCAAAAAAAAAAAGAAAAAAAAAGGTTGCTTTCATTTTTCATAGGCCTGGAATTTTACCATCTTACTCATTTGGAGCTATGATATAAAGACACATGTACTTTACTTTGTGCCACCCTTACCCACACATTTGATTTTTTTTTTTTTTTGAGTCGGAGTCTCACTGTCTCCCAGACTGCAGTGCAGTGGTCGCTCGCAGCCACCGCAGCCTCGACCTGCTGGGCGCCGGCGATCCTTCCGCCTCAGCCTTCCGAGTAGCTGGAACTACAGGCGTGCGCTACCACGCCCGGCTGATTTTTTGATTTATGGTAGAGATGAGGTCTCACCTGCCCAGGCGGGTCTCGAACCCGCGGGCTCAGGCAGTCCACTCACCTCAGCCTCCCAAAAGCGTGGGATTACAGGCTGAGCCACCCAGCCCGGCTACATTTGATGTTTTTTATCTACTCCTGGAAAGATGGAGACGGCAGTGCTTGCATTTCCTGTTTTAAGAATGCTCCTACACAGACATAAAGGACAAAATTACAGACTTTGCAGCAACTTGGATGGATTTAGAGTCTATTATACTCAGTGATCTATCACATAAACAAGTAACTGAGTTCCATATGTTCTCACTCATAAGTGGACCCTGAACATTTATCATAATACTATAAGAAGGGGATTGGCAGTGGCTGGACACTGCCAGGGGAGGGAGTGAGGTGGGAGGGCACAAAACATCAACGAAGGTGCCTGATCCCAAACCAGGCGCAGTGGGAACCAAGGGGAGACCCAAACTTCACCTGTATGATGACCACTTGTGTACTGTCGGGAGTGGATGTGATGTGGGGAGCAGAAGAGCACTGTCACTGTAGCAGGCCTTGAGTAAATGCCCCAAGTGATGGCAAGGTCTTGCTTAATGACCCTAAGCTCATGGACAAGGTCTTGCTTGGTAACTGCATTCTAGCCAAAGGCGAGGAATGCAGCCTGCTACACAAAACGGTGTCTCAGATGCCTACACATCCAGGTGCACATAGTATAAATAAAGCCTTAGCCACTACAAGATAACCGGGAAACAACTTGCCTTTAGATAGCAACAAAATTCCGTAATGGCTCACTTACAGACCTTGAATCCCTTCCAACTTTCTTTGTGCTTAATTATAAAATAAACATGCTTAGCTAGTTTGGGGTCATTTCTCCTCCATCAGAGGAAAGTGTCCCACCGGGCCCCAGGTTTTCTTTATGTCTTTGTGTGTGTGTGTGTGTGTGTGTGTGTGTGTGTGTGTGTGTGTGTTGGAGTCTCACTCTGTCGCCCAGATTGGAGTGCAGTGGCATGCTCCCGACCACTGCTACCTCAACCTACTGGGCTCTGGCGATCCTTCCGTCTCAGCCTTCCAAGTAGCTGGAACTATAAGCGCGCACTACCACGACCGGCAAATTTTTTATTTATTGTAGAGGCAAAGTCTCGCCAAGTTGCCCAGGCGGGTCTCGAACCCGCGGCATCAGGCAATCCACTCGCCTCCCGAAGTGTTGAGATTACAGGCGGAGCCACCGAACCCAGCCGACTCTGTCGTCTTTCTTAACCTCTGCTGCTCTCTCTCAGGACCCTTAAGGCAGCTGCGCGGGCTCGGCAATGTACTTAATCCTGAATTGTACCCCACATCTTTAAGATAAAACAAAAGAATGCTCTCAAAACAAAATGTTTCTAATATCAAAGACTCAACGCTATAAAGGATGAGTTTCTGTTTGTTGAACTGATTAGGATGTTGGCAGTCTGAGATTACTAGGGATTGAGAGTTTATAAATCAGAGGTTCTCAGCTTTTTAGTTTTTCTTTTTCTTTTGAGTCAGGCTCTCACTCTATTGCCCAGACTGGAGTGAAATGGCACAATCATGACTCCCTGCAAACCTCTTGGGCTCAAGCAATCCTCCCTCCTCAGCCTCCTGAGTAGCTGGAACTATAGTCATCCACCACCACACCCAGCTAATTTTTTGATTTTTTTGTAGAGACGGGATCTTACTATGTTGTCCAGGCTGGCCTCAAACTCCTGGGTTCAAGTGATCCTCCCACCTTGGCCTCCCAAAGTACTGGTATTATAGGCATGAGCCACCACACCTGGCCCATGAAAATCTGATAATAGATGAGTCCCATCCTCAAAAAAAAAAGTTCAAGTATGTACACTTGACATTGTAATTGCAATTTCTTGAGGTGTATATATAATATATTGTTCTTACTAGAGGGCTAGAATAGACAATATGTGACTCTTCTTTACTGTGGATGGTGGTAAGAATAAGGTAGACATAATACTGAATCATCCTAGAGAAAAATCAGTCAATACCCAGCTCAAAGCAGTAATACAGTAAAACAGCCAAACAGATTCTGCTCTTCCATTTCACTTTTCCTTTGGCAGTTCCACTCTGGCCATCAGAGCGCTCTGAACAGGACTCAAATTGCTGGAGATTATTCATTAAAGCATATGCCCTCATAGATTTCATTTTGTGTATTTAGTTTATATTAATTTCTATCTTGAGGTCTTACAGAGGGGAAAACTATTTGAGTAGAACTCAGTTCTTTCGTCTTGCCATAAACTGGCAGGTGCTTTTCCTCAGTGATGTAACCGCTTTACCTTCAAATGAAGAATTAGGCATACTATTAAAAGGATACTATTATTTTTTAGAGTGCCTTTGATTATGTTTGTGGAGTCAGCTGGCTCCTGGCCTCCTCAGGAGCTGCAGATCATACAGTATCTGAAAAAGGGATTATTTGTTACCAATTAGATCTTTATTGTGAAGACAGAATGTGAATAACTGGTGAAGGTAGAGCAGAGGCAGTGAAAAGTAATGAAGGAAAAAAAAATGAGTGTTAACTTAGAGTTCAGTTGTGGCAAAATATATTGAGGTGTGTTGTGAGGACCTTGAGTGTAAAGTAGCCAAATCTTTCAGGCTCTCATTGTCTTTCAGCGATTCTCAGTGAGGCCCTACTGACATTATGGGAAAGACAGTTCTCTGTTTCGTGGAACTGTCATTCTCAGTACAGGTTTTTAGCATCCTTACCCTGCCAAGTTCCAGCTGCATCTCCAATCACTGTAAATTTTTTTTGATCAATTTTTTAATTATGATTTTGTGGGGTACAGTTAAGGGTTAGGTGTTCAATTACGTTTCCTTCAGGCACCCTGTTGATAAGAGGTGTTTCCCCATCCCCAGACAGATATTTGCTCCTGTTAATCCTCTCCCCCTCCCCCCCATAGTTTCCCAGTACCGTCAGTCATTTTCTTATAGGATTACATTGGATGTTCAAGGTCCATTATATGAGTGAGAATATGTGATCCTCGGATCTTTGTTTCTGAATCACTGTAAATTTTAAAACTACCCTACATATTTCCAAAGGCTCCCTGGGGAAGGGGATACTACCCCAGTTGAGGAATACTACTAGACATTCTCAATCCCAGGTAAAATGGTTTAACACCTTTTAATTAAAATCATTTAACTCGTATCCAGGCTCCTCTCCGGAGCCTCTCAAGGGCAGGGTCGCATGAAGGCAAACATCCACCCCCTTACCAGGGGAATTTGGTTTTCACTCCCATACTACCCATATTCTAGAAATTCCCTGAACCTTAGTCCAACCAGAGCAGCTCTGTTTTGAGCTGCTTTATACTTTGGGATTTCATGAGAAAAAAGGAATTGTTAAAATGAATTTTAAAAGTCCAACAGATTACATATATGATCTAAGGTATCTCTTCTGGTGTCAAGAGTTTATAATCCCAGTACTTTCCCATCCCCTCATCTGAAGAGAATTCATATTAACTTGGAAATTGGGTGGGTGTAGGAGGCATCCAGGCTGTTAAGTTATATACCAACAGGATATCTCCTCAAAATGTCAGGGCTTTGGGGCCCTTGGATATTGATCTTTCCAATTTAGGAGAGTCCATGAGAGAAGGTGACATTCAGTCTGTGAATTACCACCACTTTGGGTCTACTTGCTGATTATTTTTAGTTATACAGTAGAGATATGTCCAGTTAGACTCCTCAGAAAATGTTTATGATTGATTTCTGGACTCTAGCACACAAATGGTCCTTCATCTTCTTAAGAGTTCTTTATGTGGCTGGGTGTGGTGGCTCACCCCTGTAATCCCAACACAGTGAGAGGATTGCCTGAGCCCAGTTCAAGACCAGCCAAAGCAACATGGCAAGACCTCGGCTCTACAATAAATAAGAGAATTAGCCTGGTGTGGTGGGGTCACCTGAAGTCCCAGCTACTTAGAAAGCTGAGGCAGAAGGATCGCCTGAGCCCAGCAAGTCCCCGCTGTGGATACAATGATGAAACTGGATTGGCAGGAAAACTTACTGTGAGAAACTAATATTGATCAGGGTTGATGATTTATGCCTTAGAATTTTTTTCGTCCCCAGATATTTATTGCTGATCAGGTAAAAATTTCACTTATTTAGACCTGTGCATTGGCCACTACTATATCAAGAATAATGTCTGCCATTTTAATCAAATGTTAGATTTTATCTCCATCCCCTGCTTCATCTTAGATTTGGACTATATTAATTAACTAAAATTAACTTGAATCTTGATGCCAAGCCAGGAACATTCTCAACTAGTTGGCTTAGTTAAATTCTGCAAGTGTTGACCAAAAGCTTAAAATTTGCTAGAAATGGCTGGGCATGGTGGCTCATGCCTATAATCCCAGCACTTTGGGAGGCCAAGGCAGGAGGATCACTTGAGGCCAGGAGTTTGAGACAAACCTGGGCAAAATAGAGAGACCCTGTCTCTTTTTTTAATTTTAGTTTTTTTGAGTTGGCGTCTCACTCTGTTGCCCAGGCTGGAGTGCAGTGGCATGCTCATGGTCACCGCAGCCTTGACCTGCTGGGCTCAGGTGATCCTTCTGCTTCAGCCTTCCAAGTAGCCAGAACTACAGATGTGTGCCACCACTCCCAGCAGTTTTTTTTTCTTTATTGTAGAGACACAAGGTCTCACCAAGTTGCCCAGGTTGGTCTCAAACCTGTGGGCTCAGGCAATCCTCTCACCTCTCAAAGTGCAGGGATTACAGATGTGAGCCACCATGCCCACTTCTTTAAAAAAAAAGTACTAGAAATATATGACAGAATTAAGGCTTCTAGGATATTGCAATCTTGCCATGGAGACAAAGTACATACAAATAAAAAGGAACAGTTGAATGCAAGACAAATATAGTGCTTCATGGAAAAAAGCACCGTTCAGTGCCTACGCAGTAGTGCTTTTTAACCATAGTTGTATGTTAGAATCATCTGAGGTGCTTAAAAAAAATTCTGATGTTCAGACTGTACCCCAGATTAATTAAATTAGAATTTCTGGGGGTGGGATCCAAACACCAAGTTTTATTTAAATATTCCTCATGTGATTTCATGTGCAGTTAAGGTTGAGAACCACTGGCCTAAAGTGGTAGTACAAACAGAAATGTCTAGACTGACAGGAAGTACTGTGGACAGTTAGGAAGAATTGAGAGTAATGTCATCTGGTATTATGTGGAAAAATAGGATCTATAAAGGAGTTAGGGACTCATGTGAATTTTTAATGCTCCAAGTAAAAGGGAATCTCAAATAATTTAGGGAATAGACACCATAAATTCTAATATTTGCTTTGCTACTGGTGTGCTGGAGTCATTCTAATGTTTATTTACTCCCCCTGGTGGAATTAATTGCACTTTTTCCCATTCCCAGCAGAGAGCTACCTCTTCTTTATCCCTATCAATTCCAGATTTTGTTTGTTACATATTTCTCCTTTTTTTTTTTTGAGTTGGTGTCTCAGTCTGTCACCCGGCTGAAGTGGCACGATTACGGCTCATTGCAACCTCATCGTCTGGGCTCAGTAATCCTTCTGCCTCAACCTCCCAAACAGCTGGCTCAGTCTCTAGCCACCACATCTGTTGTTGTTGTTTTTTTTTTGTAGAGATGAAGACTCCCTATGTTGCCTAGGCTGGTCTTGAACTTCTGGGCTCCAGCAGTTCTCCCACTTAGGGCTTCCAAAGTGCTAACCTTTCTACTTTTTAAAAGATTAAACTTTTTTGTTTCTATTTTATTTTACTTTTTTTAGAGACAGAGTCTCATTGTGTTGACCAGACTAGAGTGCAGTGGTGCACTCCTGGGTTTATGGAATTCTGGACTCCTGGCCTCAAGGGAATTCTCCTGCCTCTGCTGCCCAAAGTGCTGAGGTTACAGGTATGAGCCACAGTGCCTGACCTGTTTCTATTTTATTTTTAATTGTGGTAAAATACACATAGCATAAATTTTTACCACTTAAACAATTTTAAGTGTGCAGTTTAGTAGTGTTAAGTAATCTCACACTGTTATACAACTAACCTCCAGAACTCTTTTCATCTTGCTAAACTGAGACTCTATACCATCAAACATAAACTTTTCATTTTGAGAAGATAGTTTTACATGAAGTTATAAGAAATATTATAAAGATATCTTGTATACCTTTTATCCAGTTTCTCTCAATGGTAACATCTTGTGAAACTACAATCACAACCAGGATATCGTCAAGATACAGAGCATTTCAATCACTATAAAGATCCCTCATATTGCTACACCTACTTCCCTTCAATCCCCATTCCTGCTGTAACCCCTGGCCATAACTAATCTATTCTCCATTTCTATAATTTCACCATTTTAAGAATGCTGTATAAGTGGAATCATACAGTACGTAGCCCTTGGGGTACATAATTCTAGCATAATTTTCTGGAGATTCATGAGGTTGTTAAGAGTATCAATAGTTTTTTCCTTTTTATCGCTGAGTAGTATTCCATGCTATAGATGTACAACAGTTCTTAACCATTCACCTGTTGAAGGACATCTGCTTTGTTTCCAGCTTTTGACTCTTATTAATTGATCTGCTGTGAACACTTATGCACAGATTTTTGTTTCCCTGAGACTAGTAGGTAGTTATATGTAGAGATTTGTGTGTGAACATATGTTTTTATTTCTCTGGGATAAATGACCAGGCGTGCAAATGCTGTCATGTGGCAATTACATATTGATTTTTTAAAACTAACTTTCAAACTGTTTTCCAGCATGGCTATACCATTTTACATTCCCATGAGCAATGTATGAGTGATTCAGTTTCTCTGCATTCTCATCAGCATATGTTGTTTTCACTATTTTTTATTTTAGCCATTCTGGTAGTTGTGCAGTTATATTTAATTGTGGTTTTCATCTGCATTTCCTTGATGGTTCATGATGTTGAGCATCTTTTTATGCGCTTATTTGCTATCTGACTATCCTATTTAGTGATATGTCTCTTCATGGGTTTTTGTTTGCTTTTTTACCATTTTCTCACTGGATTTTTGTTGTGTTTTGTTTTTTACTGTTGAGTTTTGTGAGTTCTTTAGCTATTCTAGATGATAGCCTTTTGTTGGGTATGTAGTTTGCAAATATTTTTCTTCCAATCAGTAGCTTGTCTTTTCATGCTTATAATAGGGTTTGTAGCAAACCAAATATGTTTAATTTTAATGAAGTCTAATTTATCAGTTTTCCTTTTATAGAGTGTGCTTTTGGTGTCATCTTTGTATAGCCCTAGATTATGAAGATTTTCTCCTATGTTTTTTTCTAAAGGTTTTGTATTTCATGTTTAAGTTGTTGATCCAATGTGTGCTCGTTTTTGTATAAGATACTAGGGTATGAAACTTAGGCTGAAGTTTTGTTTCATTTATTTATTTTTGCCTATGGATGCTTCAATTTTTTTCAACGATATATGTTGTGTGTATTTGTTTGGGCTTATTATTGGGCTCTCTATTCTGTTTTTTTCATTGATATGTATATTTATTCCTCTGTTAACACCACACAGTCTTTTTCTTTTTCTTTCTTTCTTTCTTTCTTTCTTTTTTTTTTGAGTTGGAGTCTCACTCTGTAGCCCAGACTGGAGTGCAGTGGCACACTCATGGCCACTGCAGCCTCAGCCTGCTGGGCTCAGGTGAGCCTTCTGCCTCAGCCTTTCAAGTAGCTGGAACTACAGGCGTGCGCCACCATGCCCAGCTAACTTTTAAATTTATTGTAGAGATGAAGTCTCTTCAAGTTGCCCAGGTTGGTCTCGAACCCCTGGGCTCAGACAATCCTCTTGCCTCTGCCTCCCAAAGTGCTGGGATTACAGGTGTGAGCCACCACATCTGGGCAATACCACACAGTCTTGACTATCGTAGCCATGCAATAAGTTTTGAAGACAGGTAAACCGATTTAATTATTTCTAATCCATTTAACTCATATTTTTCAAAATTCCTTTAGCTATTCTGGCTCCTTTGTCTTTCATGTAACTTTTAGAATAATTTTGTCAATCTTTATAAAAAAAGCCCGACTAGGATTTTTCCCTTCATTTTTTTATTGTGATAAAATACACATAAGTTCATAATTTTCATCATTTTAAAGTACACAATTTAGTAGTATTTAGTGCATGGGAAAGGTTGTGCAACTATCACCACTATCTAGTTTCATACCATTTTCGTCCCCCCAAAAGGAAATCTTGTACCCATTACCCAGTCACTACTCAACCTCTGGCTATCACCAGTCTTCTTTCTGTCTCTGTAGATTTATGAATTCTGGACACTTCATGTAAGAGGAATTATACACTAGGTGATCTTTTGTGTCTGGCTTCTTGATCATTTAGCATAATGTTTTTGAGGCTTATTCAAGTTGTAGCATGTATCAGTGCTTCATTCCTTCTTATGGCTGAATAATAAGCCATTGTATTTACATACCACAGTTTGTTTATTCATTCATTTAGTAATGGGCATTTGGGTTGTTTCCACCTTTTTGCTATTATGAGTAATGCTACTATAGACATGTATGTACAAGTATTTGTTTGAGTACCTGTTTTCAGCTCTTGGGGTATATACCTAGGTGTGGAATTACTGAGTCATAGTCTGTACTTAATTCCTATGTTTAGCTTATTGAGGAACTGCCAAACTGTTTTTCACAGCAGGTGCACCATTTGACATTCCCATCAACAATATATGAGTGTTCCAATTTCTCCTTATCCTAACACTTCTTATTTTCCATTTAAAAAAATTATAGCCAATCTTGGCAGGGGTGAAGTGGTATCTTATTGTGGTTTTATTTGCATATCCCTAATGACTAATGATATTGAGCATCTTTTCACGTGCTTGTCGGCCATTTGAATATATTGAATAGACATTGGGGAAATGTCTTTTCATGTACTTTGTTAATTTTTCTTTTCTTTTTTTTTTTTTGAGTTGGAGTCTCACTCTGTCACCCAGATTGGAGTGCAGTGGCACACTCACGGCCACCCCAGCACTGATCTGCTGGGCTCCAGAGATCCTTCTGCCTCAGTCTTCCAAAAATTTTTTTGAGTAGTATCCTCTTCATTCTTAAAGGATATTTTCACTGGATATGGGGATCTGGGTTAAAAGTCTATTCTCACAGCCCTTGAAAAACTTTGTGGCACTTCCTTCTGGCCTCTCTAGTTTCTGATGAAAAATCTGCTGTCATTCAAATTGTTTTTCCCTTTGCTGGTTTCAAGATTTTGTCCTCATTTTTAGCTTTCAGCAGTTTGACTGTGGTGTGTGTCTTTGTTTAGTGTTGCTATAAATAAAGCTGAGTTTTCTTAGCGTCTTGAATCTGTAGGTTTATCCCTCTGCCAAGTTTTCTGCCATTATTTCCTGTGGTACTTTTTTCAGCCTTGTTCTTTTTTCCTTCCAGGAATTTGATGATGCAAATGTTAAATCTTTGTTATAATCTCACAAGTCCCTGAACCTCTGCTTGTTTTTTCCCAGCCTATTTTGTCTGTGTTTCAGATTGAGTAATTTCTACTGCTCTGTCTTCTGTCTCCTTTATTCTGCTTTTGAGCCCATTCATTAAGGTTTTAAAAATTTTAGGTATGCCAAGCGTGGTAGTTAGCCTGTCATCCCAGCACTTTGAGAAGGTGAGGTGAGAAGATTGCTTGAGTTCAGGAGTTCAAGACCAGCCCGGGCAACTTGGCAAGACCTCGTCTCTACAAAAATTTTTTTACAAAAAAATGTTAGCTGGGTGTGTTGGCGCGTGCCTGTAGTTACAGCTACTTGAAGGCTGAGGCAGAAGGATCACCTGAGCCCAGCAGGTTGAGCCATGAGCATGCCACTGCACTCCAACCTGGGTGACAGAGCGAGACTCCAACTCAAAAAAATAAAATAAAATAAAAAATTTTAGGTCATTGTACTTTTCAGTTCTAAAATTTCCATTTAGTTCTTCTTTACATCTTCTATTTCTTTGCTGAGACTTTTCATTTCTCTTTCTGGGACCTTTGATTTTTTTCATTTTTTTCAAGCATGTTTATAATTGCTTATTAAAGCATTTTTATAATGACTACCTTAAAATCTTTGTCTGATAATTCTGACATCTCTATCACTTAGGTGTCTGGTTTCATAAAGTTTGAGATCTTCTTCATTGTTGATATGATGAGTGTTTTTAGATTAATATTAGATGGGTATGCCTCTAGATTGATATTAGATGAATATTTTGAGCATTATGTTTTAAGACTCTGGATATTACTTCAACCTTCTGTTTTGTTTATCAACTTTGTTTATTTATTTTTTTGAGTTGGAGGTTCACTCTGTTGCCCAGGTTCATTGTGCAGTGCAGTGGCACAATCACGGCTCACTACAGCCTCAAACTCCTGGACTCAAGTGATCCTCCCACATTTTCCTCTGAGTAGCTGGGACTATAGGCCTGCACCAATATGCCTGGCTAATTTTTTGATTTTTTTTATAAAGACAAGGTCTCACTATGTTGCCTAGGCTGGTCTCAAACTGCTGGGCTCAAGCAATCCTCCCATCTCAGCCTGCCAAAATGCTGGGATTATAGGTGTGAGCCCCTGCGCCCAGCCTACCTTTTTTAGTTGGCTTTCTCTGACATGGCTCAGGAAAAAGGAGAGAGAGAGAGAGAGAGAGAGAGAGAGAGAGATGGGGGCTTGCCTTGTTACAGCCATGTAGATGAAGGAGTCCAGGTTCTTCACTTGGCCCCACTGACACCTCAAGAGAGGTGTTCCTCACTACTGCTGGGCATAGGTAGGAGTTCCAGCTCCTCACACAGCCTATACTGATACCAACCTGGCTGGCTGGGAGAAGCAGGAGTACCTCCTTACTGTAGCCTCATTACCACGGAGTTTTGGTGAAAGTTCTGACTCTCTGTTAAGTTTCCTCTGACACTACTTTAGCAGGAAAGGGGAGAGATTTTTTCTTAGAGGCCTGCTGAGGGTGACAGTCTAGGCATCTCAACCAGTCTTTGCTGGAATGGGTGAGGATGAACCAGTTTGTTTCTGTGTTGCTTGGCTGGAATACAGCAGTTGTGATCTCAAAGTTTTCTGTTTTGCTAGGCTTCCTCATTCCTGATCCTTTGGCTAGCAGGCTCTTGCTAGGGATTTTTTTTCTTTTAGCTGCTTTTATTGACATTTCCAGGTTTCTGGCTTCTTCAGTGCCAAGTCTTGGGTATGTGAGGCAAAAAGAAAGTCAGCACTGTATCAGAATTGGAAATCAACCTTGTGTCATTACTTGGGTTTGGAGGTCCCTGCCTGGTCTGCCTCTTTCTCTCCGTCCTAGAGTCTTATGTTTGTTTTATATGTCATGTCCAGGATTTTCAGTTGTATTAGGAGGAGGAACAGGAAAAAGACATCTATCCAATCTTCCTTGATCTGTCCTCTTTTAGTCACTTGTGTATTTGGTTTTCTACCAGATTTTGAGCTCTTTAAGTATATTTTTGAATCTTCAATACCTAGACTGGCATGTGATCTGTAAATATTTTTAAAAACAAAGCAAAACTCAGAATAAAGTGAATGAACTGCACTCATTTCCCACCCATCCTTAGGTGTGTGGTGCCAGGAAGAGGAGAAGGCTTGATTCTGTAGTGCTTTGATATTGAGAAAGTGGCTGGCTCCCAGAACTTACAGTGTCCTTCCTCTATTCTCTTGTGCGCTACAAAGAATTACCAGCAGGTGGCAGAATAGTTGAAAAAGTACTATTGATCAAAACATAAGGCCAATTTCCTTTGTGACATAGAGGAATAAATTCTTTTACATTATGCCTACCTTGGGTGCAATCCCAAGGTGTTGTTCTGAAGGTTAGATGCTTTTTGTTTTTCAGCCTTGGGGCAGATGTCCAGTGGAAACAGCTGGAGTAAAAGGAAGTGGTCTTTGTTAGGCCCCTTGGTGACATGACAGCAGGATTCTTGTTTCTGTGAAGATAAATGTGTAGCATGTAGTTACTCTTTTCCCTAATTTCTGGCAGTGAAACCTATAGAAAGGTGGAAACTGGATATGTGGAAGATTGCTTTTGTTAAACAACAGTTTAACTTGATAACTTAAGCAAAACAAAACAACAAAAAAAAGCTCCTCAAACACTCCATATCTTACCACCCATTTTTTGGTCAAGTCCTACTGATATACATACAACATTGATTATTCAATTTTTGCATTCTATTATTCATTAATTTTCAAAAGTGTTTTCTGATGTAAGAGTGTGTTTGGAGGTTGGAGTTGCTTTTAAACGTTTCTATTTGCTCTCATGGGACAGATATAATTATGTTGTGGTCATCAGACCAAAAAAGACTTGAGGGGAGGCGCTTTTTTTTTGAGTCAGGGTCTCACTCTGTCACTCAGGCTGGAGTGCAGTGGCACCCTGACGGCTCACTGCAGCCTTTACCTCTTGGGCTCAGGCGATCAATCCTTCTGCTTCAGCCTCCTGAGTAGCAGGGACTAAAGGCGCACACCACCACCACTCTCAGCTAATTTTTTGTAGAGACGAGGTCTTGTTATGTTGCCCAGGCTGGTCTTGAACTCCTGGGTTCAAGCAATCCTCCTGCCTCTGCCTCCTCAAGTACTGCCATTACAGGTGTGACCCACTGTGCCAGCCTGTTTTATTTTTATTTATAAAAAGGAAAAAATTGCAGATTTTGCAGCAACTTGGATGAACTTAGAGTCTATCATACACAGTGATCAATCACAGAAACAAAGAACCGAGTATCACATGTTTTTACTTATAAGTGGACCCTGAACATTTACCATAATAGAATTGGCAGTGGTGGGACACTGCCAGGGGAAGAGGTGGAGTACATAACATCAATAAGGGACCTGATCACAAATTAGGCTAAGTGGGGACCAAAGGAGGCCCACACTTTACCTGTACAATGATCACTTGTATCCCTAATCCTTAATTGTACTCACTTCTTTTTTTTTTTTTTTTTTTTGAGTTGGAGTCTCACTCAGTCGCCCAGACTAGAGTGCGGGCCACCGCAGCCTCGACCTGCTGGGCTCCGGCCATCCTTCCACCTCAGCCTTCCAAGTATCCGGAATTACAGGCGCGCGCTACCACACCCGGCTGATTTTTTGATTTACTGTAGAGATGAAGTCTCGCTGCCCAGGCGGGTCTCGAACCCGCGGGCTCAGGCAATCCACTCACCTCAGCCTCCCAAAGGCGCGGGATGACAGGCTGAGCCACTGAGCCCGGTTTGTACTCATCAGCTTTAAGATAAAATATAGCCCGGCGCTGTGGCTCACGTCCTGTAATCCCAGCACTTTGGGAGGCGGAGCCGAGAGGATTGCCTGAGTCCAGGGGTTCAAGATCAGCGCAACTTGGCGAGACCTCTTCTTTACAATAAATAAATAAATAAACAAACAAATAAATAAATAAGCTGGGCATGGTGGCACGCGTCTGTAGTTACAGTTACTTGGAAGGCTGAAGTGGAAGGATCGCCTGAGCCTTGCAGGTCGAGACTGCGGTGGCCCTGAGTGTGCCACTGCACTCCAGCCTGGTCGACAGAGACTCCAACTCAAAAAATAAAAATAATAAAATAAAATATAATATAAAATTAATAAATTTTCTACCATCTTTACAACTTATTATTATTATTATTATTATTATATTTGGATACACAGTCTCACTATTTGCCCGGGCTGGTCTTGGACTCCTGGGCTCAGGCAGTCCTCCTGCCTTGGCCACACCTGGCCACCTTCGGTAATTTTACTGGATAGGAGAGAAGCTCAAAGCAGTCAGTTAACTACAATCTCCTCTCCGATCAGTGAGTAGAAAAGAAGCGGCTGGGCGCGTTGGCTGGCACCTGTGATCCCAGCACTTTGGGAGGCTGAGGCGAGAGTATCCTTGAGCCCAAGAGTTAGAGACCAGACTGGGCAACATAGCGAGACCTTATCTCTACAAAACTAAAAAAAAAAAAAAAAAAAAATCAAACAGTAAAAAATAAATAAATAAATAAAAATTCAAACTTACACAAAATCTGGAAATACAATATAATGAACACTCGATTCATTAACATTTTGTCACATTTGCTTTATTTTCTCTGTCATAAAGTTAATTTGCAGTACATTGATGGGGATGGTCTTAAAAATTCCTTCAGTCTAGGTATGCTCCCCAATTTTCTCTCTTTTCCCTCACTCCTCTTTCCTCATATTTAAAACGTGTAAAACTCCAAAACCCTGCTCATCTCTTTCTCCTGCTTGGGAGTTAAGCTCTGATCCTGCTGAACACAAAGCACCCGTAGGCTGACTGATTTCCACTTGACTGTAATATTCATTTTAGCCTACAGTTTGGTTTAAATTCACACATGAAAAAAAGCTACAGTAGAATCTCCTGGCGTTACTCACATGACCTCCTTTATATTCCTTAAGGTAAAGTTCCTGGTTATTTTTTGTAAGGACTCAGCTGGGGACCTTTACTTTTCTACTGTTCACAATTCAGGGAATCACTGCAACTACAGGGAGGTGGGAGCTTCTTTTCTGTCTCTCGTTTTCCTGATATTCGTCTCTGGACTTGGGAACTGTGGTAATGTGTACAGGATCCTTCTTCGTCGGCTCCTAGAGCCAGTCTTACGCAAGGTTTTGTTTTTGTTTTTTTTTTGAGTTGGAGTCTCACTCTGTCGCCAAGTTTCCCGGGCTGGTCTCGAATCTGCGGGTTCAGGCAATCCACTAGCCTGGGTCTCCCGAAGTGCTGGAATTACAGGTTGAGCCACGGAGCCCGGCCACACAATGCTTTTTGTTCCAGAAAAGAAGTACCAAAAATAAGTAATTCCGGTGTGGGGAAGATCTCGGAACCTAGGTAGTAAAAAGAATTTGAACGGAAGAAAACAGAAAGAGGCATTTAGTTAGAGTCATGGAAATATAATAGCAAACTCCTCATGGCTTCCCTGGTGGTCTAGTGGCTAGGATTCGGCGCTCTCACCGCCGCGGCCCGGGTTCGATTCCCGGCCAGGGAATTAGTTTTCCTCTCTTTTCCTGCAGGATCTCTTAAAAATGGGTATCTGATAGTCAGTTTCACCTCCGCTCAAAGCTGAAATACTGAAAATGTACAACACAAAGAAGAAGTCGTCCGTAATTTTGCCATCCAAAGACCACTGTGAATATCCAGTTGTTGAAACAGAAAGTGGAATTGTGCCATACATACTGTTTTGTCACCAGCTATTCTTTAACAATATATTTCTAATACTTTGCAGTGAAAATATTCTTCAGTAACATATTGTTCTTTTTAAAAATTATTTAAAAGGTAATAGGTAAGGTAAAGGTAATATACATATTTACATGGTTTAGAATTCAAATATGCAAAAGGATATAACTGAAAAACCTGACTTTCACCTCTGCCATCAGTTTTCCCTCTGAAGTAACCAGTGTGAAGTTTCTTAATTATAATCTCGAATATGTTTTATACAAATGCAAGTACATGCATGTATATATGTGTGTGTGTGTGTGTGTGTGTGTTTACATACGCTCTCCCCCTTGCACGAATGGTTGTAATCCACATATACGTATGTGCTCTGTGCATTTTGCCTTTTCCGTTTAATAACATATTTCAGAAGTAGTTACAGATTAAGCATGAAGAGCTTCCTCCTTCTTTCTTATGGCACATGGCATTCCATTGTATAGACAGTCCGTAACTAGTTTAGCCAGCTTGCTATTGATGGACACTTAGGATATTTCTGTTTGCTATTACAAAAAAATGTTGCCACAAAGGATCTTGTACATAGCTTTGCACGTGTGCGGAATAAATGCCCAGAAATTATATCTATGAGATAGTAATTCCACTTCTAGTGACTTACCCTAAGGAAGTATGGAGGGATCTACACAAAGAACACAGATGTTCATCAAAGTGTTATTCATAAAACCAAAATTTTAGGGGGGAAAAAACCTAAAAATCCAGAAATAAGCTTGATTAAATCCATTGTGATGAAAAATGTTACAAGTTTTAAAAAATTATATTTACATTGTACATTGCTAGTGGGAGTGACTGAAAAGTATATGCATTTGTGGATAGATAATCCAATTTGCCCTCCATAGAGGTCATACTAATTTGCACTCCTACCAGCAATGTACAATGTAAATATAATTTTTTAAAAAACTCGTAACATTTTTCGTCACAATGGAGTCAATCAATTTTATTTCTGGATTTTTAGGTTTTCCCTCCCTAAAATTTTGGTTTTATGAATAACACTTTGATGAACATCTGTGTTCTTTGTGTAGATCCCTCGATACTTCCTTAGGGTAAGTTACTAAAAGTGGAATTACTATCTCACACCACATTTCGAGTGAATTCAAGAATAAAATGCAAGAACTAAAACTAATAAAAACTAGAAGAAAACATTAGTGAATAATTACCTTAATTTTGGGCTAGAGAGGACTTTTTCAAGATAAAAGCAAAGAGAGAAATCATCAAGGTTAAAACTGATAGATGAGACTATATAAAACAGAAAACTTCTATCTAAAAATCCCATGAATAATATTAAAAGACAAATGATAAATCATTAGGGAATATATAAGTACCAAATAAAAATATAGACAAAACACATGACTTAGTAAATCTCAAAGCTAATCCAAATAACTGGCAAGCTTATGAAAAATGACAAACCTCAACTGTAATAAAATAAATGCGAATTAATATGAGACTCCATATTTTTATCCTGCACTTTCATAAAGATGAAAAGAATGACAATATCCATTGACTGATGTAATTTGTCAATAGCCATTGAACAGTGAAAATTGATACTCTCTCTCCACATAGCAATTTCTCAATATGTAGTCAAATGTTAAAAATGTGCATACCTGCCGGGCTCCGTGGCTCAGCCTGTAATCACGCGCCTTTGGGAGGCTGAGGTGAGTGGATTGTCTGAGTCCGCGAGTTCGAGACCCGCCTGGCCAACTTGGCGAGACCTCATCTCTACAATAAATCAAAAAATTAGCCAGGCGTGGTAGCACATGCCTGTAATTCCGGCTACTTGGAAGGCTGAGGCGGAAGGGTCGCCGGAGCGCAGCAGGTTAAGGCTGTGGTGGCTGGGAGCGGCCACTGCACTCCAGTCTGGGCGACAGAGTGAGACTCCAACTCAAAAAAAAAAAAAAGGTGCATACCTTTTCAATGCAACTTTTCCATTTTTATGTTTGTCCTAAAGAAACACTTTGAAACGGGTAACGTGGTACAGAGAGAACTCCTACAACTAGAGCCTTAACTTGTCCACTGGGTTTCAGAGGCTCCCTTCAAACGTCGATAGAAGGAATCGACTTTTCTTAAACTTGTGAGACAAGAAACTATAATTTTCAATAGGAAAAATCTTAGAGAGCTTTTCCTTGTCTTCCTCCTTTGGCTTTGTAGTCTAAAAATATCTTTGTCTCAAAACACAGGCACGACTTAAACTCGGTAAGTTACTACCCATAAGAGAACCGACCAAACGCGCTTCCAGGTGCGTTGGTGGTATAGTGGTGAGCATAGCTGCCTTCCAAGCAGTTGACCCGGGTTCGATTCCCGGCCAACGCAAGAGGAGTTTTTTCCCCCCTTTAAAACTGTGAAGCAGATAGCAAAGACAAAAAGCTTCGGTTGGATTCGCCCTTGTGCTCTAAGACAGCTTGGACTCTCTCTCTCCGAAAGCAAGCCTCCGTTTTTTTGTAGCTGCACCCCCAAGCCAACTCCGTCTACTGGGTTCAGCTGCTAGTCTGGTAGGGTTTTACAATAATTATCCTTCTGGGAGTCTTAAGGGAGCGTCTCAAAGAGAGGCTGGTTAGATTTGTTTTTCTGAATCTGCGGAGGTGCCTCTGATTTACTGAGGAGTCAGAATAAGAAGTCAGCACAGCGTTCGCTGTTCCAGAAAGAGCGCGGTCAGCTCCTCGCAGCGCCGAGGGAAACAAGGAAAAAAAAAAATGAACAAGGGGCCCTCTCCCCCTTCCGCAGCTCACTAACTCCGCTTCTCTTCTGGTTCCACCATTCTGGGGACAGAACCTCATTTCCAGCGCACAGGCTGGAGGTGTAATTAAGAAAATCCTCCGGGGCTGCCCCTCGCACCTCTGGGCGTGGCGGCTTAGTTTTCTGGAGGCGGAGGGCCGACAGAGGACGTTGATTCCGGCTTTAGCCGCCGCTTTCTGCTCTCTAGTAAGGATCTGGTATCGACAGAGCGTGCGATATTGACACCGGCATAAACGAGGTTCAGAACTTTGGCCGGATTTGAGTCTTCGGAACAAGGCGGGTCTTCCTCTTTAAAAAGGCACAAAATCCAGCCGCACTGCGCCGCCTGGCAGGTGGCGCGCCGTGATCGTATAGTGGTTAGTACTCTGCGTTGTGGCCGCAGCAACCTCGGTTCGAATCCGAGTCACGGCACATGGCTTGTAGCTTGCTTGGGCGGATTGCGTTTTAGCTTTTTATAAATGACATAAGCTTGCAATTGAGTGAATAATAATATTTGCCCTCTGCTCATTTCGTAGCTTGCTCACCACTGCAAACCTAACTAGCCTGGGCAACTATGCTTGCAGAAATCGGCGCCTCTTCCGGAGGACGGACGAGCAGTAGCTCCGCAGAGAAGAGTGAGAAGTCCCGGGAGCCTGCCTGCCTGAGGTTCTGAATCCCATCTATTTTCAGGGACCTTCACACGTAGTGACCATGGTCTTTTACTCAGACGTTACAACATTTTAGTATTTAAAAACAAACACGTGCTTCAAATGAACAGCGAATAGGGCTTATTTTCCCAGCAAGCCTCCTCCATGCCCACCCCACCCCATTTCCCTGGTCTCCTGGTGCAGAGGATTTGCACCGAGAAGGAAGCGGGAGTTGCAGCCCCAAGGTCCCAGGAGCACGAGTCCCCACTCCTTCCTGCTCCGCAGGCGGCTTTTTGCGCCTCTCATCCATGTGTCCTCGTGCTCTTTCGCTGCGTCTTCGGCCGAGGATGAGGAGGTTCCTTTACTGGGCGGAATCTGCGGAAACATCGAGATTTCAGGCAGATCTCGTGATTCCCGAGTCCTTTGCGAGGCTGCTGGACCCGTGCAGCCTTCAACACTCTCTCTAAGTCTCAGGTTGCTCAGTGGTAAAAAGCTATTATTGGGTTCACTAAATTCTAGACCCCAACACTTCCTTAAAATTACATGGAGACAGAACTACTCTGTTACAAAGTAATATCTTTATGTAGGTAAGCCAGGCCTTCAGGTGCCCGGCTAGCTCAGTCGGTAGAGCATGAGACTCTTAATCTCAGGGTCGTGGGTTCGAGCCCCACGTTGGGCGTGTTATCTTTTTTTTCAATCAGTTACAAACAGAATCATGAATTTCTAAATCGCTAGTGCGGTTACTGTTCCCTTTAATTGATTCCAGAAATCGCCTCCAATTTTATCATAAAGCAGCAATCTGACCAGGGATCCTAGCGTCTGGGGCTATCGGGGGCTACCGGTCCACGGCGGCTCTGAGAGAGTCCGGAACCGCTGGGCTCCCCCTCTAGCCTTACAGCCGCTCCAGAGGGAAACACTCGCTCTCCTTTCGGTGGGAAATTGGATGAGGATTTGAAGGGCCTTCTCAGCTAGTTAAATTGTCAGCTTGGTGCTAAGGAACATCTGTTTTTGCTTTTGGGGTTTTGAAGGGTTTATCAGAAGCAAAAAGCTGTGACATATAACTCATTTAGGAAGGTCCCGAAAGGAAAAAGAGAAGACCCTAGAAAAGGGGTTGGAGAAGCGGAGGAGAGAAGCAGAAGACCAAAGAGAAGGCGAGGACAGGTAAGAACAGGAGGAACAAGGACGAAGGCGTAGAGCTGGCGAGCGGGGAGTTTCTCACAGCAGTCTTATCTGATGAGTATTTACTTGGTGTCTGAATTAACATTATTTTCACAAACATTTCAAGATACTTCTTTTTAATTCAAACCTGATAATATGAATCGAAAGTTCACATGGAAAACAGCAAACAGTCCTATCCAAGGAATTCTTTCTTTTCTTTGTCTGAATAAGGAAGGTAATTAGCCCTATGAAGTGTAAAATGCCAAAAATTATAACAATTTAATGAGTAAGATATTCTGTATGAATAGACATAATAGAACAGCGTCCAGAAATAGACCAAAATACATACAGATATGTAATATATTAGAAAAAGGGACTTAAGTCAATATATGTATATTTTTTGAGTCAGTGTCTCACTCTGTCGCCCAGGCTGGAGTGCAGTGGCATGCTCATGACCACCACAGCAGCTTCGACCTGCTGGGCTCTGGTGATTCTTCCGCCCCAGCCTTCCAAGTAGTTGGGACCACAGATGTGCACCACCACGACTGGCTAATTTTTTTGATTTATTGTAGAGACGGGTCTCACCAAGTTGCCCAGGCTGGAATCCATGGGCTCAGGCAATCCTCTCGCTTTTGCCTTCCAAAGTGCTGGGAATACGGACGTGAGCCACCATGCCCAGCTAAATCAATAATTTTAAGGAACAGTTTTTGATAACTAAAAGCTGTGTGGGGAAAAATGGTTAAAATATGGCATATCTTTCCCATAAAGATAAATTCCAAATTGATCAAGAACTTAAATAATCAAAGGAACATAAAAGTTTTTGTAGGAACCATGGAACAATTATTATTTTGGTGTGTGTAGAAAAGCTGTTCTATCACATGAACTCAGAAAGAAAATATTGACGAATTTGACTACACAAATCAAATGGAATCTGCATTTGCAAGGTCCAAAGATAAATGACAATTTGGGGAAATGTTCGCAACTTACATTGTGTTAAAGATCCTCCATTTTGAGCTCATGCTTAAAATTTGTGGCCTCAACGTCCTTTTCAGCACCCTAATTGTGATCCCACACCCCAAGTCACCTGCAACCCTTTGCCAACAAATTCACCTGCAGGATTCGAGTTCCTTGCAACCTTCTGCTTAATTTGTAGTCGAACAACCTGGGATAAATACCCTGGACCCAATGAACCTCAACCCACCCCAGAATCCAGTAAAGGCTTTGGCCCACAGATTCTCACTTTCTCTCTGCTCTCCACTAGAGCACACCACTGGTTGCGCCCCTGTGCCCGCATAGCACACTGGGGCCCGTTCTCTGGATGGGACCTGTGGGTGGAATAAATTTCTTCCTTGAAGCCTGTTCTCTTCTCCTGTGGCTGCACTTGCTTTACCATACTGTACTCAACATCTCCTTTTTTTTTTTGAATTGGAGTCTGCTCTGTTATCTAGGCTAACATGATAATGGCTCACCACAGCCTTGACCTGCCGGGCTCAGGTAATTTTTCTGCCTCAACCCCTCGAGTAACTGGGACTACAGGCATGTGACACCATGGCTGACTAATTATATATATATTTTAATTTCTTTGTAGAGATGAGGACTGCTATGTTGCTGAGGCTGGTCTTGAACTCCTGGGCTCAAGCAATCTCACCGCCTTGGCCTTCCAAAGTGCTGGGATTACAGGCGTGATCCAACACCAGGCCAACATCTACATTCTAGGAACACATATCATATATAGAAGGTAATGTCCCTTATCTTTATAAAATCCAGTAAGAAACAAATCAACAGACAAATAAAAATGGCAAACATATAAAGAAAAGAAATTATAAGTTACTATTGCCCAGATGAAAAGATACTCAGCCTTGCTATTATTTTTATTTATTTATTTATTTTGAGTTGGAGTCTCACTCTGTCGCCCAAACTGGAGTGCAGCAGCCGCTCCCGGCCACCGCAGCCTCGACCTGCTGGGCTCCGGTGATCCTTTCGCCTCAGACTTCCAAGTAGCCGGAATTACAGGCATGCGCTACCATACCCGGCTGATTTTTTGATTTATTGTAGAGATGAGGTCTCGCTGCCGAGGCGGGTCTCGAACCCGCGGACTCAGGCAATCCACTCACCTCAGCCTCCCCAAGTGCTGGGATTACAGGCTGAGCCACCGAGCCCGGCTAACCTTGCTAATATTAAAAGCAATGCAATTTAAACTGCACTGATATAACTTTTTTCACCTATCAGAATGGTACTTTTTAAAATGTTGGTAGAAGTTCTACGGGGTGTTTTTGTGGTTTATATTTATTTTAGAGCCTCACTCTGTCACCCAGGCTGGAGTACAGTGGCAGGCTGCTCTTGGCCACTGCAGCCTCGACCTGCTAGGCTCAGGCAATTCTTCTGCCTCAGCCTTCCAAATAGCTGGAACTACAGGCGTGTGCCACCATTCCCAGTTAAATTTTTGATTTGATGTAGTGACAAGGTTTCAACATCTTGCCAAGGCTGGTCTTGAACCCACAGGCTCAGGCAATCCTTTCGCCTCAGTCTCCCAAAGTGCTGGGATTATAGACATGAGCCACCACGCCCGGGTCAACAATATTTATCAAAAATTTAAGCCGGGTTCGGTGGCTCAGGCTGTAATCCCGCGCCTTCAGGAGGCTGAGGTGAGTGGATTGCCTGAGCCCACGGGTTCGAGACCCACCTGGAAACTTGGCGAGACCACAACTCTACAATAAGTCACGAATTAGCCGGGCATGGTAGTGCACGCCTGTAGTTCCAGCTACTTGGAAGGCTGAGGTGGAAGGATCACCAGAGCCCAGCAGGTTGAGACTGCGGTGGCGGCCGGGAGTGGCCACTGCACTCCAGTCTGGGTGACAGAGTGAGATTCCAACTCAAAAAAAAAATTTAAATAAGCAATTTTTACTTCAGCAACCCACATCTATAAGTTTATACTACATATATACCTACGGTGTGTGAAATGAAGTATGCATAAGGTTATAAGGGTATAATAGGCATGTTCAGGCATGCAATGTCTCAAAAACTTTAGTACTCAGTCAACCTCTGTACAGAAATTATTGGAAAATATGCATCATCAAAAGGAAGGAGTGAGTGAAAAATGAAGATCAATTGTGATCCATGAAGCAGAAGATTTAACAAAGAGAGAGGCAATGTAAATCCCAAGATGGTGAGGTAAAGGGAAATACTCTGGTATGATCTGTGGGATAGGCCTGAAAACCAAGTAGTCAAGAATGGAGCAGGTAGGAATGTGCCAGGAGAAATTTCTTAAAAGAACAAAAACAGGTCGGGTGCTGTGTCTCATGCCTATAATTCCAGCACTTTGGGAGGCCGAGGTAAGAGGATTGCCTGAGCCCACAAGTTCAAGACCAGCTGGGCAACTTGGTGAAACCTCATCTCTACAATAAATTAAAGTAGGTGGTGCATGCCTGTAGTTCCAATTAGTTGGAAGGTTGATGCCAATCACCTGAGTCTAGCAGGTGGAGGTTGCAGTGACTGTGAGTGTGCCATTGCACTCCAGCCTGGGTGACAGAGTTAGACTCCAGCTCAGAAAAATTGATACATTAATACAATATAATATACTTTGTAATAGTATATACTGTATATTAATATATTTATAATACAATCATTGATCTAATCAAAATTGTGATACAGTATATTGATATATTAGTCAGAGTTCTCCACAGAAACAGCACTCATAGGTTACACACACACACACACACACATAGAGAGAGAGAGAGAGAGAGAGAAACTGACTTATTTTAAGGTATTGGCTTACATGATGAGGAGGCTGGCAAATCCAAAATCTGCAGGGTAGAACAGCAGACTGAAGACCCAAGGAAGAACTGATGTTGCAGCTCAAGTCTGAAGTAGTCTGGAGGCAGAATTCCCTCTTCCTGTCTTTTTCTCTTTTGGTCTTCAATGGATTGGATGAGGCCCACCCAATGGAGGATAATCTGCTTTATCCAAAGTTCACTGATTTAAGTGTCAACCTCATCTAAAAATGTCCTCACAGCAGCATCCAGACTGGTGTTTGACAAAATGTTTGAGTTCTATATCCTGGCTGAGTTAAACCATAAAATTAACTATCACAATTGGGAAGATAGAGGAGTGTGTGTGTGTGTGTGTGTGTGTGTGTGTGAAGTCTGGAAAAACCAAAGGAAAAAATAAAGAAAACCCTGTGAAACTTCTGGATCATGATGCTTTAAATCCATAGGAGTTATGACTTGCCTAAGCTTTCAGGGGATAGGTAGTGACTGTAGGTTAGTGATCTGTCTTGTGGCTCCAGCAGCCTATAGTTAAGTTTGAGTCATGGCAGTGAATATAGCCTGGTTTGTCTGAAGTTTTAAATTTATATTTATATAGTGAGTGATTAGGTGATTACTTTGTTATCATAAAAGAAATAAAGCCATGCTTGCTATGAGAAAAAAAAGTCAGGTTAGTATTTTTTCTGCCTTTGGGAACTGAGAGTTTTAGTAGATGAAATTTTCTCACTTCATGTGCCTTTCTATAATCAATCCCTTGATTGTCTCTTACACACACACACACACACACACACACACACACACACTCCAATCCCTTTATGAGAAAAAGAGCAAAGAATTACAGGACAAATTCTGCTCCCACCTTCATGTGACTCCACTCAAGGAACTTGCAATCTGGTAACTATGAAGGAAATTTTAGATTCCTGAGGAATGTCTCCTTATATTACCACCTGTTTTGATTGAATATTTGTGTCCCCCTTAACCCCAATTCATATGTTGAAGCCCTAACTCTCAAGGTGATGGTATTAGGAGATGAGGCCTTTGGGAGGTAAATATGTTTAGATGAGATTGGGAGGTTGGGTTCTATGATGGGATTCGTGCCCTTAAGAGAAGAGGAAGAGATACTAGAGCTTCCTCTCTCTGCCTTGTGAGGTGAGAAGTCGCTGTCTGCAGGCCAGGAAGAGGGGCTTCATCAAGAACCGATCTACTGGCACCTTGATCTTGGACTTCCTAGTCTTCAAAACTGTGAGAAATAAATGTGTTTTAAACCACCCATTCTATGGAATTTCAATACAGCAGGCTGAGTTAAGACATCCAAACCTCTGAAGAGATCAAAATATGACTTGACTAAACTCTAGGTAAATGTATTTGATAATTTATCCTCTATTTCTATTTTATTTTCTTTCAAAAGAGATGATAGACTTCATTCAAGAGGAACTGTGGCAATAAGCGTAAGGACCACTGGAATAGGGTCTTGCAGTTGGGGAGAGAGATTGGACTCAACTCCCTGTATTTCTGTTTGTATGATAAGTTTTCTCTAGCTACTTGCCCACCTCAGCTCACCAGACAATATTTCATGCAAGTGCCACATACAAGCATAGACCAAACAATTCCACAAGACCAGCAGCACAGCCACTGTAACTAAATTCTGCCAATAAAGTCCCCAGAATGCAATCTCTCCTCTTGTTGCCACAATAAGAAAAATACTATCTAAAGTCTCAGATGAAAACTTAAAATCTCTCCTTTCCAACTTTTATTTAGCCTAGTACCAACTCTGAGCCAGATTAAATAAAGGTCCCACTCTGGAGGGTTAGTTCTGGGTTTCTCTGCAGCAGCTGAAACCTGGGCATTCTGCCATAGGAACAATGGGAACTCCCATTGTCAGCACTTTTACAGGTAAATCCGAGCTCAGGTCTCTTTTGTGAACCACTTTCCCAGAATTCTCAGAGGTCAGGAGAACAAAGAGAACATCACAGCACCAGCTCCTCATCCATGAGATTCAGAGCAATGTGTGAGACCAATAAACAATAACATTCCCCAAATAAGAGTGAGGGGTTTGCACTACTATTAAATGTCAGATGGTGTTGCCAAGAAAAGAGCATTTTCTTAGAATGTGGAGATATGACTAGGTACAACTTTTTTGGAGGTCAATGAGACATGAAGGGGCAAAATTAGAAATGCACAGATACTTTGATCAGGTAAGTCCCCTTCTAGGAATCTATATTAGGAAATCCTTGCAACAAGTAATGAGATTTTTATATAAGAATGTTCTCTGAATAATTATAAGAATCAACAGGTGGTGTGCTGGCTCTTGCCTGTAACCCCAGAACTTTGGTAGGCTGAGGTGGGAGGATTACTCTGAGGCAGGAGTTCAAGGTGCAATCTAGCAAGACCCTGTTGCTACAAAAAAAATTTTTAAAATTAGCCGGGTGTGGTGACATGCAACTGCAGTCTTAGGTATTTAAGAGGCCGAGATGGGAGGATTACTTGAGCCTAGGAGATAGAGGCTACAATGAGCTAGGATCACACCACTGAACTCCAGCCTGGATGACAGAGCAAGATTCTGTTTCAAAAAGAAAGAAAGAAACACTCCCCCCGCCCCCCCAAAAGAAAAAAGAATAAACATTTTCATTTTCATGTCCATCAGTTGAGGAACATTAAAATACATAATGGTTCATTCATACCATGAAAAGATATAATGAAAATGGCGGTGATTATGCCACTGCTAACATTTAATGATGAACATTTCTCATCAAATGTTAGATTAATCCATTTTGCTCTTTTATAGACGAAGAAACTGAGGTGCAGGAAATCCAGTAAGTTGTTCAAAGTCACATCGTGGCTGAACCAAGTTTTCCACCCAGAACTCGAGGCTTCCTCATACGTGTTTTCAGTTCTTGGGATTTCTAGGTGTCCAGGGATGTGCAGTTGTGAAACCCGAGCTTCAAGAAGCGAGGGGATGTGAGGTGGCTCTGGGTAAGCTCTGAGGCTCCAGACGCGGGTCCTAGTGAAAAAGTACTTCCGGCAGGGCGCGGTGGCTCACACCTGTAACCCCAGTACTTGGGGAGGTGGAGGCGAGAGGATTGTCGGAACCCAGGCGTTCAAGACCAGCCTGGGCATCTTGGCGAGATCTTTTCTGTACAATAAAATTAAAACAAAATTAGCCGGGCTTGGTGGCGCGCGCCTGTAATTCCAGCTCCTTGGAAGGTTGAGGTGGAAGGATCGCCTGAGCCCAGCAGGTCGAGGTTGCGGTGGCCGTGAGCGAGCCACTGCACTCCAACCTGGGTGATAGAGGGAGACTCCTACTCCAAAAAAAAAAGAAAGAAAGAAAGGAAGAAAAGGGAAAGTACTTCCGCCGAAATACTGCCCCGATTGAGAGAATTTATGTAGAACCTGTCCTCGTGTAGCACACTTCAGAATCAGACTTAAAGCCGATAGAGGGCCAGAGGATTCTCAGGACGAAAGTCCTTAACAGAAAATCTTTTGCCGTTCTTAACTAGCTAGAAATGAGTTCGGGCGAGTAAAACATGCCCGTCCCTGGGTGGGCTCGAACCACCAACCTCTCGGTTAACAGCCGAACGCGCTAACCGATTGCGCCACAGAGACGCCGAGACCTCGCGCGCTCGGCTCATTTGCCGATCCCAGAAATCGCTTCTCAGCCGGTGGAGGCACAAACCTCAGGCGGTGGCCTCACCGCCCCGAAACCCGGGGCGCGACCGACACTGAGCCGAGTCGTGGTGTGGGGCACGTTTGGAGTCAGCTGGGGACTCCAACCGC
>NW_007252931.1:961558-962059 GCF_000164805.1 Carlito syrichta
CTCCAACCGCCGACCGCCAGACCACGGCGGGGCTCCACGCCGCTCCCCGCCGTCTCGGAAGTCGCCCCCCGCGCAGGCGACGACCGCAGCTTCCTGGGGCGCCCGGTGCCCCCCTCCCCGCTCCGCCTCGCCCCTCGCGCTTACAGCCACGCTCCCGGGCGGGGCCGGCGGGCCCCCAGGGCGGGGCTGCACGGGGCAGGGGACCTGGGGTTTGCACGAGGGGCAGGCTTCGCCCGGAGCCGGCCTGGCACCTGGTAGGCGCCCAGGAAGCGGTGGGTGAAGGAGGGCTTTCCGCCGCAGGGTTTTCGGGGAACCGAGAAACCCAGGGCAGTGTGGGCTTTAGGCGTCGCGTCCCGCGGGGAGACCCGCCACGCACAGCCGCGAACGGCCCGCGCAGGCGGCCCCTGCGTTCCCGGGGCTGAGGGCGGAAGTCCACTGAGGACTCCGGCGCCCTGGACCCAACTGAGCTCCCGGCCCGGGACGCGGCGCCGGCTCAGCCTG
>NW_007252931.1:962079-969704 GCF_000164805.1 Carlito syrichta
AAGAAAGCGCGTGGCCGTGGGAACAGCCTGGGGACGGGGGTGGGGGGCAAACGTGGGGACGAGAGAGGGAGAGCGCGCGCGCGCGAGCTCCGACCACCAAGGAAAAGACCAGCGGAAACGGGAAATGTCTTGAGTCTCTTTTCGTTCATTCCGATCCCCTCCCTCGCCCCCTCTTTGTCGGTCGTGCCGCGTGATCGTGTGCGATTTGGGGTCTAGAAGCCGAAAAAGGATGTTTTTCATTTGTTTGTTTGTTTGTCTGAGTCAGAGTCTCAGTCTGTCGCCCAGGCTGGAGTGCAGTGGCATGCTGTGCCACGCTCACGGCCACCTCTGCCTCGATCTGCTGGGTTCGGGCGATCCTTCCGCCTCAGCCTTCCAAATTGGTGGAACCACAGGCGCGCGCCACCACGTGGGCCTGGCTAATTTTTTGCTTTATTGTAGAGACGAGGTCTCGCCCTTGCCCAAGGTGGTCTCGAACCCGCGGGCGCAGGCAATCCTCTCGCCCCTGCCTCCCCAAGTTCTGGGATTACGGGCGTGAGCCCTTGCGCCCGGCCTCTTTTAAATATTTAACAAAAGCCCGCAGCGCCTTGAGATTGCACCCGCTGGAGCTGGCCACTTCTCCAGGGCAGGCGCCCTGACAACTGTAGCTCTCATTCCATGCAATAGAGCTGAAAAGTTCACTATAGCTTTGGAGCTATTCTGCTTTTTCCCCTCAATAATACATTTAGCTAATTCTGTGTTTATCAATGTACATGTTTCTTTGGGCCTCGTGTCTTATTTCCCCAACAATCGACACCCCCCCCCCCCCCAGAAAAGAGGCACAGAATCGGCGGGGCGGAGGCCTTTCGTCGTTAGCAACGCCCGAGGTTGCCTCGCTCTTGACGCGGGTGTTTTACATCAGGGTAACTGATCTCGTGCTGCTGGAAGAAAAGCTCACGGTTTCGCGCCATCCCGCTAGCTCAGCATAAGGCGCGCGACTCCTGGCGTCCAGCGCATCCGAGGTTTTTGCTTTTGTTTTCTTGGGCTTTGGTTTGGGTTCGCCGTGGCTGTACCGGTTCCCACAGCGGCCACCAGGGGGCGCCCGATCCTTTCCCTTGGAACTTTGCTCCTAGAAACCACTTTTTCCTGTTTCTCCGGTAAAAAATAATGATGCCCAGTAGTTTTCATTTCCCTGAGACCAGCAGAAATCCAGATTTCTTATTTTGCATCACCCCAACTCTAGGGTCGTGCGGAATCAAGGCCCGGGGTGTTGGTTGTGGAAACGTTGCTGCTTGGCTGGCTCTGTTTCCACCTTATTCTTTCCCTGTCAAGGTGTGGCGGCCTCATAGCCATAGCTGGATTTGAAACCATTGATTTCTTTTGCAAGTGTAAAGGTTCTATTTTATGATGAAAAGGCATTATTCCAAGAAGGGTGCACAGGCTTCAGCAGTCCAACCAAGGGGGTCTTCAGTAGAAGAAAGGTTAAGAACCTGTGCATATGGGGAAGACTCGGTCGGACAGGGCCCTGGGCTCCTCCACTTGACGCCTAAACAGGATGGTGAAGAGAATGGAAAGAAAGATTCAGAGGGAGGAAACCGTGAAACTCCAGAATGCATTATTCTACCGCACGGCATTCCATATAGCATTGCTTCTGACCAAGAACTCATTTGACAGTTGTGCTGGGCTTATGCTCATTGCTTTCACTCTGAAGTAGCCAGCCGGGTGGAAGAATGTTGAGGCTCCAAGAATACCAAAGTACGGTGTTTTGGCATGTTGAGCACTTTGAATGAAAAGAAATGGGAAGGAATTAGAAGTCGCCTAACCTTCTACTCCTCTCTTGTTTCCAACTCCATCCACCCCCATGCACAGGGAGGAACTCTCTGGAATTTCCTTATCTGATTAAGGAAACGTCTTTCCAAAGAAAAAGCCATTATCTTAGGACTTCCTCCCTAGGAATCTCATCAAATAACCAGGAAAGATTAACCGCTGAAGAAGAGACTAAAAGTCGTTATCATATTCAGGTAGACTTTTTATCTATATGCTGAAGGCAACTCCTAAGATGTTTGTTCACAGTTAAATTCCACCTCTCTCACCCTCCAGAAACCTCCCCCAGAACTCAGAGCAACTTTATCCTGGGCCATTGTTCTTTGGGATCACTCATTTCTCCTGAAAATCATTTGCTACTGCTCCCAAATACCTATACCCCCTAACTCCCTCTCCCCCATGAGGAGGGTATTTAAACTTCAACCATCTGGCCCTTCCATGAGTCTCATCTTTGTGGCACTCCCATGCCCATATACATGTAAATAACTCTGTAAGCCTTTTTCTCCCGGTAATGTATCTTTTGTCAGTCATTTCAGTGAAACTTCAGAGACAGTAGAGGGAAGCTTTCCCTTCCCTTTGTAGGTGAATATCCCATAATGTCCTTTTGAACATTCAGTTTCAGTGTCTGCTGGATGACACCACCTTGAGGATCTAGGTAATGTCCTACAGGATATGGTATATGCTGCAAGTCAGTGACCAGTATATGTGCTGTTTTACCCAGGTCAGGGTATTAAGTGAAAATGGAGTAGCTCCTCTTCGGGCTCTGCTTATCAGAAGTCTTAGGACCCAGGAGAGAAACACTACCATCAGCAGATGCAATAATGACTGCATTAAAGTGAACACTGAGACTGCCACCAGACCACTTTGGTCTCCCAGTGACAGAATCAGCAGGTAAGGTTACTTCACTGTTTGGGATGATTGATTCCAACAGCTAAAGAGAAACTGAGCTGCCAGCATAAGATAGGGGTAAGGAAGCCATGTGAGGATGCAGGAAAGCCCTTGGGGCACCCCCTTAGTACTCACTGCACCCTGTGATTAAATCAGTAGAAACTGACAACTCAGTAAAGGCAAGACTGAAAATGGTCCAGACTGGGCAAAACGGTGAAGGGCAGTGGTGCTTGCTGAAGTCCAAGGAAATATGAAATGTGTGGTGGGGAAGATAGTTATAAATACCAGTATGACCAGCGACAGAAATGAGGACTATAGTAGTATTTCTTCCTTATTCTGAGATGAATACATTTGGGTGATTGTTAACCAATATTTTTCTCTTCCCTTCTTCCATCCCCCTATTAACTAACATGTATTTTTAGTAGTTAACTTTTTTTATCTCAATATTTTAAGTTACAAGATATCAAATGTGAAACGTAGCTCACCGAGAAAAAAAAAGGAATGAAAATCATTCAAAGACAAATAAGAGACTTTATCTTCATTTGGAAAGGACTGGCATATTTTCATCGAATGAAAACAGCATGATTTTGTTCTTTATTTGTAAGTTAAGTATGGTTTTACAAGGAGAATGGAGGAAGGTGTACACGGATGACAAGTCAACAACAGTTGGACTGTGGTGGATTTGTAGTGTTGTCAGTTTTGCTACACTGGACATGTTTCCCAGAATTCCCATCCGTATCCAGTTCTGGGTTAGTGTAGGCCACAGGAGACATTAGTAAAGTAGAAACTAAATGGCATGGCAGGATACCAGGCATCACATAGCTCATACATGCTGTAATTTCTCTGAACCTTTCTTCAGTTTCTCTCACCCTGGGATTGATGGATATTTTGCTTATTGACAAAGACTGTCTCTTGTTCCTCCTATCACTAAGACCAGAAATTTGGAAGACCACACTTGTGAGTTCTAGTCACACAGGTTGTCCCCATAAACACCCACATAACATTTCAGCAAGGCTTTGTTACAATCCAATCCATTGTGAGCTCCCATGTTACTAGGTAAAGGCAAAAGTGCTTCAGAAATATGTTTTAAAAACATAAACCCTAGAAAACACATATGAAGCTCTGATTTTGAAAAACAAGCACATCATAAATAACAAACTTTCAGAGAACATAACTGAAAAGAAGTTTTTCTACAAAGTCTGTGCAAAAAACACAATCTACATAACACATTGGCTCATAATCATGTAAACAAAAACATCTTTTAAAGAAAAAACTTAATTACTGCCAAATGCAAGCAAAATTTTTGCTCCTCCTAACACATCCCCCTTGGAGCTTTCTAAGTAGAACTTAGGAAAAGCATTGCAAAATGAGTAATCAGTTGTAGCGACACCATTCAGTACACTACATGAGATCTCACATTATGACAGCCAAGGTCAGGGGGGAGCGCGAACGCAGTCCCCCACTACCACAAATTATGCAGTCGAGTTTCCCACATTTGGGGAAGTCCCAAACTGCACACGTGGACTTCAAATCTGTAGGTTCAGGTAACCCACTTCCAAACTGCATAAGATTATAGGGTGAGTTGCCAAGTCTTAACATAAGATCTATCCTTAAACAACACAAGCCAGGGGAGAGCGCGAACGCCCCAACCCTCGCGGTCCAGCGGGTCAACGCCCGCGTCCGTCAGCGCCGCGTGTGGGACTGTGGGAGGAGCCCCCGAGCCGGTCTCGCCCGATTAGGCGAGTTCTTGAGCTGTGTCCTGCCAAAGACCCTTTTGGCGGCGGGCTGAAGCCTGAGCACCTTATTAAAATAATGGCCTTTAATGCGCAGAGCAGAACAGTTAGGAATTACAAAGGGACAATTCATCTATATCTTTATTTAAAAAAAATTAAGGCTGGGCGAGGAGGCTCAAGCCTGTAATCCCAGCACTTTGGGAGGCCAGGGCGAGAGAATTGCCTGTGCCCAGGGCTTCCAGACCAGCTTGGCGAGACTTCATGTCTACAATAAATCAAAAAAGTTAGCCGGGCATGGTGGCATGTGCCAGTAGTGACTACAACTCAAATAGATAGATAAATAAACACATCCATACATACATTAAACATCAAGGTTGGCTGGTATATCTGTTCTCTTTAAAAGTTCAGCATCATTCAAAACTTTAATTCATGGTACTTTCAATTTTTTTTTGGTATGGACAATGTTTTATTTTACTGATTTTTCTCTATCCTCTCTTTTGCAATGCATCTTAAATCATATTTGGACCTCTTGAACTCAACTACCTTCCTGAACTTGTATCTTGTTTTTACTTTCTTAGTTTGGCTTCTGGGAAATAGTCTTCACGTTATCCTTCGTTTTTTGTTCTTGTTTCTACTATTATAGCTGAATTTCCAATAATTTGTTGTTCCCTAAGTGAACCAGTCTTTCATATTTTCACTATCTCTGAAACTGTCAACTGTATGATTTTTTAAAAAGTTTTCTTCTGTAAAAAAAAAATTGTATTTCAGTGATGAAGTGTGCATCTTCTACAGCATACTCTTCCAGGTTATCAGATTCTACCCCAGTTCATTGTCTTGGGCTATTTAGAAACTCTTTCTACTTTGTAGGTTACTGATAGGTAAATCCGTTCTTTTTGGTGATTGTAAATGAATTCCACTTGAGGATACTGAGGTCTCTCATTTGCAATTCATGTCCGTATTGGTTTACTTCATATAAATTTGTGCTGTTTTGACTCCCTTGAAGAGATTTTAACATCTATCTGGTATCCTCTATCACACGAGTAAATAAACTCTTTAACACATGATCATTGTTATAATGTATAAGAGGCATGATTTTTATCTTTATCTGGAATTTATTTTTAACACATCTCTGAAACGAATTGGGTCTGTTTGCCAGCCCCACAACAGAAAGCAAAACACCAAAGCACCAGGGCTTTGCAGAGTGAAAGGTTTATTGCTAAGAAACAAAGCAAAAAAAGAAGTCCAATTTCCCCATAGAACTGATACTTTAGAAACATGTTTACAATGAAATGAATCTTCTGCCTTTGACTGGCTCCTCTTCCTTACTCCTCCCTAGTTCCTGTTTTCCCACACGTGGTTACAATGAGATACCAGATGCCTCATTTAGCCACCTGCTGCCTTGTTGACTAACTCCTCTTCTTTGCCCCTCCTGTTTTCCTTCCCAGCTACACAAACCCTTAATATTAGTCAGGGAGTTGATTCCACATCTTATCTATTGAAAATAGTGCTGCAATAAACATGGGTGTGCAGATGTCTCTTGGACATGCTGATTTCATTTCCTTTGGATATATACCAAGTATGGAATTGCTGGATCATATGATAGAATCAGAAACCTGTGTGCATCCAGGATGAGGTTAGGACGGTTCCAGAGGGACATGTTGCCTTGGGACTGAGAATAGAACCTCCGTGGTATTCAGGCTCTGGTCATCCTCCCATCTGCCACCTTATCCTGCCTCCCCACCCTTCTCCTCCTCTCCAGACTTTTTGTTACTCCTTCTCTCTCTCCCTGCTCCTCCACCCCCAATACGCTTTTGACCCCTGCCCACTCCAGGATGCAGGTTAACACATGAAAGGCTTCCCTTAGTCTGAGAAGAGGAGGGAATATTTTACATCAGTGCAAGAAGCACGATAGCATTTTTATCTCTTGCATCAGGACCTGTTTTTTAGACCAAGTGTGATGGCTCCACTTACAGGCTGAGCCTCTCTCCACAGCCAACCCTGAGGTTGGGCAGCACAGGCCCTAGGCTGAGCCTAGATTTGGTGTGACCAAAAGTCAGGAACCTCCTGCTCCATGGCTAACAACTGACCCTCAATATCCCAGGAACTTGAGTATCCCAAGAAATCTGCTTCTCTACAGGGCAAGTTCCAAGGAGAAGGGACATGGTACCCCTTGTGGTGCCCAAGGATCCTCATGGTTCAGGGAGCTGCCAGCAGCAGGGAGGCTGGGCCAAGACTGGCCCAAAGAAAAACACCCAACTGCCCCATTTTAGACCTAGCTGAGGATGCAGAACCCAAGTTTAGTGGGACTCCAGGTGCCAACTGCCCCACGTTTCCCTCCTTATCGCGTGCTCTTTACCTCAAATGAGATTTCCACAACCACAGTCAGCCTTTGAGGAAATAATGAAAATTGGGTCTTCAACAAACAAACAAACAAAATAACACTAAAGAAAGAGATTAGTGCCAATACTTGTGCGATCTTTTGGTCATTAGTAAGTCACTTCTGCAGTTCCAAGTGGGGCTTTGTCTTGATTTCCTGCTCTAAATTGGGCCTTGAGGTAGTGTTTTAATTTTTTTGTTGTTGTTGAGTCAGAGTCTCACTCTGTCAACCAGAGTGGAGTGCAGTGGCACACTCACAACCACCGCAGCCTTGACCTGCTGGGCTCAGTTGTTCCTTCTGTCTCAGCCTTCCAAGTAACTGGAACCACAGGCATGCACCACCATGCCCGGCTAATTTTTTGATTTATTGTAGAGACGAGGTCTTGCCAAGTTGCTCAGGCTGGTCTCGAACCCGAGATCAGGCAATCTTCTTGTCTCTGCTTCCCAAAGTGCTGGGATTACAGGCGTGAGCCACTGTGCCTGGCTGTTTTAATTTTACTGCTAAACTTCGTTGAAACTAAAGATTTTTTTTATTTAGTTCCAATATTAGTACCCGAATTAGGAGTGTTGTAGTAGGAAGAATAACGGCCCCCGTGGAATGTCCCTGTCCTAATCCCTGGAGCTTGTGGTGTGCCACATTACCCAGCAAAAGAGACACTGCAGATATGATTGTGCTAAGGACTGTGAGAAGGGGAGATTATCCTGTATTAACTGGATGAGGCCCAAGTAATCACACAGGCCCTTAAAAATAGAAGAGGAGCCGGACTCGGTGGCTCAGCCTGTAATCCCGCGCCTTTGGGAGGCTAAGGTGAGTGGATTGCCTGAGCC
>NW_007252931.1:969724-972361 GCF_000164805.1 Carlito syrichta
GGAAGGCTGAGGCGGAAGGATCGCTGGAACCCAGCAGGTCGAGGCTGTGGTGGCTGGGAGTGGCCACTGCACTCCAGTCTAGGCGACAGAGTGAGACTCCAATCAAAAAAAATAATAATAATAATGGAAGAGGAGGCAGCAAATGAATCAGAATGACGATGCCAGGAGGATTCTATCTGCTGTTGCTGGTTTTGAAGATGAAGGAATGGGCCACAAGTCTAGGCATGGGGGTGGCTTCTAAAAGTAGGGAAAGGCAAGGAAACAGATTTTTCCTGACAGCTTCCAGAAGATAAGGCAGCCCTGCTGACACCTTGATTTTAGTCCAGCTAGACCCTTGTTGGAACTCTAACCTACATAATGTAAGATAATAGATTTATGTTCTTTTAAGTCACTAAGTTTATGGTGATTTGTTACGACAGCAACAGAAAATCAATGCAAATGCCTAGGTCATTCACTTTACAGTCATAAGATCTGTGGGGTATGATAAACCTTGTATAAATTCTGCTGGTCTTAGTTTGGCAGATCAAGAGATATGTTAATGTGTTTTAAGGGTTACATTAGATATCTGAGGTCTATTTTTCTTCCCATGCTCGCCTGTAGGGCTCTCGCCCTATTCATGGCACAGAAAAGGCATGAGAATGGTTCTTATTTGAATTATGGCAAATTGGGAGACATTGGTTGTCACACAGATTGGCTTTTCTACTTTTAAGAAAGAGCTCTCTTTCTGTCACAGGAAAAGAATGTAAATTACAAAAGTCAAATAATGGAGATTCCTCCTCTCTATGATACTTTTTTGCAACCATTCTTATTAAGGCAAAGAGCTATTTTGCAATATTTCACAAAGGGTGACATACAAGTATAGCTTTAGGACTTTCCCCCAAAGTAATTTGTGATTGGATCCTGACCACATCTAAGACTTATACAATGTCATAAATTATACTGTCATAAATATTACTAGTTGATAAAATGAATTTCTAGGATTAATATTTGAGTTGCTTGTTGATTACTGATTGTCTGTAAAGGCCCATAGCTTTGGAAGCACAGGGGTGAAGGAAAGAGAATTACTGGATGTTTGTATAACACAAGGTATGAGGCCCTCATGTTTTGCTACTTTGTCCTTAAATACTACTTCATAGTTTTGCTGACTTTCCATCCATGTAGCTGATTCTGCCAGTAAGTTTCTTTGTATTTGATGGCCAAAGGCTGTCGCAGAAATACTAAAACACCTGACTGCAAAAGCAGAGGTTGAGTTGACTCTATCTCACTGTTGAAGTAGGACCCGTATCCAACCCCAGGGATGACACTGTTGGGGAGTTCTTTTGTTATTGTTGGTGGTGGTGACAGTGGATAAGTTTGTTTATCCTTCTTGTCATTGTTTTCATTTTTTATGTATTTTTATTTAATTTTTTGTTTATAATGGACACATCAGTGTGTACATATGTGTGTGATGCAATGTGATGTTTCAGTGCGGTATACGTAGTATAATGATCAAATCAGGGTAATTACCACATCCATCACTTTAAACTTTACCTTTTCTTTGTGTGAAAACATTCAAAATCTTCTTCTCTAGTGATCATGAAAGATACAGTGCATTGTTATTAACTATGGTCACGTTGCTTGTGTAAAAGAACACCCAAACTTACTCTTCCTAACTGTAATTTTATGCCCATTGACTAGCCTCTCCCTGACCGCCACCCCCCCCCCCAATCTCTCTTACCCTCACCAACCTCTGGTAACCACTTCTCTACTCTCTGTGTCTATGGAATCAACATTTTCAGATTCTACATATGAGTGAGATATGGTTTTATCTTTCTGTGCCTGACTAATTCCACATAACATAATATCTTCGACCAGGTTGCAGCAAATGACAGGATTTCACTATTGCTTTGTGACTGAATAGTGTTCCATTGTGTGTGTGTATGTGTGTGTGTGTGTGTGTGCATGTGTTTGTGTGAGTAGACAGCAGGACCTGGTCCTCTCAATTTGAATTCTAAATGAGATTCCCCTGGCAAGTTGAACAAACCCAACCAACAGAGAAGAAAGTTCTCTAACTAATTGGTCAGTGAGGTAAGAAAAAAATTTATAGCCATACCACCCTGAACCTGCCCGATCATACTTGATCTCAGAAGCTAAGCAGGTTCAGGTCTGATTAATACATGATGCCCTTTGTGATGCTATTTGGCCCCAGTGTTCTTGGAGTCTGGGGAGGTTAGGCTTTTATTTTATTTTATTATTTTTTTAATTTTAAAGATGTGGGATACAATTCAGGATTAGGTATAAACGTGGTCATTATACAGGTAAAGTTGGTGCCTCCCTTTGGTCCCCACTTTGCCTGGTTTGAGATCAGGCAAACTGATGTTGATTCCCTCCCTCCCCGGCAGTATCCCACTACTGCCAATTCCTTTCTTATTATGATAAATGATCAGGGTCCACTTGTGAGTGAGAGGTTTGGCTTTTAAAAATCAATCTGCTAGCCGGGCTCGGTGGCTCAGCCTGTAATCCCTCAGGCTGAGGTGAGTGGATGGCCTGAGCCCGCGGGTTCGAGACCCGCCTGGGCAGTGAGACCTCATCTCTACAATAAATCAAAAAATCAGCCGGGCGTGGTGGCACATGCCTGTAATTCCGGCTACTCGGAAG
>NW_007252931.1:972465-1000257 GCF_000164805.1 Carlito syrichta
GGCGGGGGGCGGCCCCTGCACTCCAGTCTGGGCGACAGAGTGAGACTCCAACTCAAAAAAAAAAAAAAAAAAATCAAACTGCTTTACCCAAAATTTTGGTTTACAGGCTTCACTGGATTATCTACTAGAGAAACAATGTTTAGTCACATTAACATGATCATAAACCAGGGAACTTGTATTGCTACCTTATGGCTAGAATCCCTAGGTATTAAAAAGCTATTGGATTTTTACATATATGTTTGTGTGTTTGCATATTATATGTTTTTACATCGTCTCAAATTGGCCCATAAATAAAAGAACACTTATAAATTAGTAAGTCCAAATGCTCTCAAGCTCATGTAACGTAAAACAGTTTTTTTTCCCCCTAGACTCAGGGTCTTGCTTTGTTGTCCAAGCTGGTCTCAAACTGCATCAAGCAATCCTCCTGCTTTCACCTTGAAAAGTTTGAGATTACTCCTATAATCCCAGCCTGGGCAACTTGGTGAGACCTCCTCTCTATAATAAATCAAAAATGTAGCTGGGTATGGTTATACACACCTGTAGTTCCAGCTACTTGGAAAACTGAGACAGAAGGATCACCTGAGCCCAGCAGGTCGAGGCTATCTATGAGCATGCTTCTGTACTCCAGCCTGGGACAGAGTAAGACTCCATCTCAAAAAAAAAAAAAAAAAAAAAAATGGAGTTTACAGGCATGAACCACCATGCCCAGCCAAGTTCACATGACTTAAGAAAATCTTTAATAAACAATCTAGTTTAAAAATCATTGGTAAAATAAACATAGAAATATCTTCAGAACTGTAAACATACATTTTGTCCAGGTTTTAGATATATATCTGCTAAATATTTTCAAGTGTTAGGGTTTGGCCCAAAATATTATAAGGTTGTAAACCCAACCAAGAACAAGATTATCTTCATTTGTGTGATTTTTTTTTGAAAAATAAGACTAATTTAATGTTGGTTTAATGAAAAAAGATGAATCTCCTAACTTATTGGTGAAAATATGTGTGTATTACACTTTAAGGTTCTTACTTAGGTGAACTCATGTTAGCACTGAGTTCTGGTCTTGACAGGATGAGAGGTCAAACAAGCCTCATTGTATTCCCCTCAGCACTACTTGCCACTAGGCTGTCTTCCCTAGGGTTACTTAGAAACCAACCCCTTTGCAAGACTTTAATACTGATATCAACCTACTGCCTGACTACTGTCCTCCATTTTGTGGTTTGTGTGTGTGCGTGTGTCAGAGTATCACTCTGTTGCTCACTGGAAGTGGCACACTCACAGCTACCACAGCCTCAACCTGCTGGACTCAGGCGATCCTTCCACTTCAGTCTTCCGAGTAGCTCCCTCCAAGTAGCTAGAACTATAGGTGTGCAACACCATGCCTGGCTAATTTTTTAATTTATGGTAGACATGAGGTCTCACCAGGTTGCCCACACTTGTCTTGAATTCCTGGACTCAGGCAATCTTCCCACCCCTGCCTCCCAAAGTGTTGGGATTACAGGTGTGAGCTACCATGCCTGGCTCCTTTTGTGGCTTTGACACAACAACTAGCAACATTCCTTCTTGATAAGTGACCACCAACCAGGGAGTGGTTTGGGCAAAGCTACAAATGATGCACAGTGGAGGCTTGCATGTCCCCTGCTTTACCTTTTGACTTTGGAGGGCCAAAAATTCTGATCGTGTGAATGCTGCCATTTTTTGTACATGTGACCCATGATGGGGCATGGTGCTCAATTTCACTTGCAAATATTTCTCTTTTCATAAATATTTGTGACTTCTTCTATGACTTATTAAATATATTTATTTGGCCACCCCATTCAGCATATATCCCTGTCTTATTCTTTCAACTCTTTTGGTACCTGCTTCTGGCTTCTGGCTGGAAGCTAGGCTTTCTAGCCTGTCAGAGTGGCCACCCTGCAAGCTGCAACCTTTTATCTGAAATAAAACTGTCCTTTTCAAATTTATGAACCTTGTCAGGTAAGGAGAGATTCTGGTTGTAGGAGTGAAAGGAATTTCTTTCTCCCCCATGAAATGTGAGTCTTTAATGTCATGCAAATAGCTAGTTGAAGCCAGTGTTGCAAGTGGTGAAAGTATTCACCAAGACAGTTATGCATTAAGAAAGATTAAAGACAGATAAACTGAGCAGTGGGGAGTACAGCAGAAGCAGGCTCTCTGTTGTCTGTAAAGAGGCATGGGCTGGCGGCCAGTGTTTATGGAGTTGTGCTGGGGAGGGCTGTGTTGGGGAAAGTCATGTGTAAATTGTATTGAAATTGTTTTAAACTGAGCATGGGGGCTCACGCCTGTAATCCCAGCACTTTGGGAGGCAGAGGTGAGAGGATTGCCTGAGTTCAGGGGTTTGAGACCAGCCTGGGCAACACGATGAGGTCACAATAATTCAAAAAATTTGCTGGGCGTTGTGGCTTGTGCCTGTGTTTCAGCTACTTAGAAGGCTGAGGCAGAAGGATCAAATGAGTCCAGCAGGTCGAGGCTGTGGTGGCTGTGAGCATGTCACTGCACTCCAGGCTGGGTGACAGAGTGACTCCAACACATACACACACACACACACACACACACACACACACACACACACACACACACAAATTGTTTTAAGTGGTTGATTGTGATTGTTAGTTTTGATTGTGATTATTAGTTTCCTGGAATTGTTTAACAATGGTCAGCTGTCTCTTGTAATATGATTAGCAAATGTCTTGATTAACATGCTTCCAGTTGGTTGTGTTGGCTCATACCTGTAATCCCAGCACTTTGGAAGGCAGAGGCAAGATGATTAGTCCAGGGATTTGAGATGAGCCTGGGTAACTTGGCAAGACCTCGTCTCTACAGTTAAAAAAAAATTAGCCAGGCATGGTGGCACGTGCCTGTAGTTCCAGCTGCTTGGAAGGCTGAAGTGGAAGGGTCACCTGAGCCCAGCAGGTTGAGGCTGCAGTAGCTGTGACTGCTACTGCACTCCAATCTGGGCAACAGATGAGACTTCAACTCAAAACCCCCCCCCGCAAAAAAAACCAAAAAGTTTCCCATGGTGTTTGTAAGTTTTCCTTAAGGCCTCCTTGTTTGCTATAATTAGCCCAATTGTTGTTGGCCTATTTGGGCCTTATATTCCTCCGTATTTAACTCTGTTGAAGTTAACTGACAATAGAGAAATGGGAAAAATGGAGGTGCAGTTCAAGAGTGTAGGTGGGCTGATGCTGCTGGAATAAAGCAAAGATTTGCAAAGGAAAGCAAAAGAGTTTTTTCATGTTCAAGAGAGAATGAGACCAATACCAAGAGTCAGTATGGTCCCAGGGTTTGGGTGCAGAGCATATTTAAAGCTAAGGCTTTTATGGGGGAATAGGAGATGGGTAAAAATTTCCTTACAGCTGTGTGACTAGGTGTTGATAACATCTATTAGGTGCCTTGGAGTTGTTAGGGCAATGCATATCTTGTGACTTCAGGCAAGGGTCTAGAGGGCAGTCACAGAAATCTGGTCACAATAGATTGTTAGGCTAGCCTGACTTCATATATGTGGAAGATAAATGCTCAGAAAGAGGGAGGAATAATTAGTACAAAGAAACAGACAAGGAGTTACAAAGCAGTTATCAATTTTACTCAAACAACTGGTTCTGTGAGCTAATGATTAGAGAAAGACTGAAACAAGCTGCTTGCTTTAAGCATGACTAAGCTGAGCAGACTACAATGGTTGCCTTTTAGCCTTTTAAACTAAAGCTGCTCCATTTTTAACTTTAAACAAGCATTTCCATATTAACTCTTAACCCTTTCAAATGGCATACAAGTTTATTATGCATGCATATGTGTGGGAGCCACACAAAATATGAGACTCAAAGAAAGCCAGGTGGTTGAATTTGATATATCATACAGAAAGAACTAGAGGCTTGGAGCTTCTGAGGTGAGATGGCAGCAGCTTATGGAAGTTTGAGACAGGAGAGGCATGGCTAAGAAAAGTTGTCTTGTGAGACTGATGAAGTCCCAAGTAGCATCCCTCAGAAAGTAAAGATGGTAGGTAGCCTGTGGAAAAAGTTTTTGTTAGACCATGAAAAGCGTCTCCTTTTCCTGTGAGTTAATCTTTCCTAGATCTAGAAAAGGCAGACAGTGGGGGGTGTCAGAGAAGGCCTTTTTGCATATGATGTTTACTTCCATAAAATAGATTTCCCCTACACATGCTGATCTCCCCTACAAAACAACAGTTTCTCAGAGTTATTGCTATGTCTGTGTGGGCCCACTCAATAGCCATTCTCAAAATACACCAAGGAAGTATACTTTGGGGTGGCATATTTGGTTTCCCACATGGCTAAACCAACATAACAGGATTCTTGCTGAAGGCAAGCCAGGGTGACCACACATAACCTGGGAAATGCTGAAGGATGAGGAACTCTAGCAGATATTGAGAATGATCAGTGAAAATGCAGCCACTTACAGACTCAAAGAAGAGGCCTCGGAATGAAATCTGCCTGCTGGTACCTTGGCCTTGGATTTACCGACCTACAGAACTGCGAGAAATAAATTTCTGTTTTTTAAGCCACCCAATCTATGGCATTTTGTTATGAAGGTCTGAGGACACTTATACCTCTGTTCAGTCCTAGAGAAAATATGACTTCCCTGCTGTGGATTATCTTAATTCTTTCCACATATTTATAAATATTATCTTAATAAAATTATTTTTAAATACACATCAGTGTGTGCCTTTTGTTTCCTGTCAGAACCATAACTAATTTGAGATTGTTTCCTCAGATATGCCTGGTGTCTTAGTCCACGTGTGCTGCTATAACAAAATACCATGCACTGAGTAATGTTTAAACAACAGGAAGGCTGGGCAGTCCAAGGTCAAGGTGCCAGCAGGTTCAGTGTCTGATGAGGGCCCATTCCTCATAGATAATATCGTCTAGGTTTCATCACATGGCAGAAAGAATACAAAAAGCAAAAGGGGAAGAATGCTTTGTTGTCACAGGGCAAAAGAGGAAAGAAATGCCTGAACTCATTTCCTCCAGCCCTTTTTAAAGGCACTAATTCATTCACAGGGTTCTATCATTTCCCCAAAAGCCCCATCTCCTAATAACATACAGTGGGGTGAAAGGGACAAGAGGGAAAACTCCTCCTTTTACCCTGTGAAGGGTCACTGAAAATCACTTAACAAAAGACAGAGCAACACAAGAAAAGGCATATATATGTATTATAGTACATAGGAAGGGGAGGGAATCCCAAAGTTATTACCCCATCTCCCAGTGGGGAGCATAGAAAGTTCTCAGACAGTGACATCTGTCAATTTTGAGATTAAAATAAACTGAATACACAAATGGACAATGGCCAGACCATATGTCAAATCAGAACTTTAACCCACTGGCTACTGTCCAGGAAAGCAACCCTTTATCTACCACCCAGGAACGTGGTCTGCTCTAAGTTAGACTTGCAAGGAACCAGATTGCTATGTCTAGTGACAATCCAGAAAGTGAAATATTATTTTGTAAACATTAATCTTGTTTAGTAGATGAAATCTCACAGGTAGCATCCCTTTAAAATTGTCGAACTTAATATATTCTAGAAGGGAAAGCTGGATTAATGCAAATTCTAGCTAGATGCCATGGCTCACTCCTGTAATCCCAGCACTTTGAAAGGTTGAGGCAGGAGGATTCCTTGAGAGCAAGAATCTGAGGTTATAGTGAACTCTGATCATGCCAATGCTCTCCAGCCTATGTGACAGACTGAGACTGTGTCTCTTAAAAACAAACAAACAAACAAAATAAAAATTATTTAATTAATATTTTTTGAGTTGGAGTCTCACTCTGTTGTCCAGGCTGAAGTGTGGTGGCATGCTTCTGGCCACCACAGCCTTGACCTGCTAGGCTCAGGTGATCCTTCCGACTCAACATTCCAAGTAGCCGGAACTACAGGCACGCGCTACCACGCCCAACTAATTTTTTGATTTATTGTAGAGATGAGGTCTCACCATGTTGCCCAGGCTAGTCTCGAACCCGCGGGTTTAGGCAGTCATCTCCCCTCGGCCTCCCAAAGTGCTGGGATTACAGACTTGAGCCACTGTGCGCGGCCATAAAAATTATTTTGAAAAACAGTGCAAATTGATCAATTTCCCATTCATAAAGAAAGAGACTTCACTGTGTTTTGTTTTGTTTTGTTTTTTGAGTTGGAGTCTCACTCCATTGCCCAGGCTGGAATGGAGTGACATGTGGCCACCCCAGTGTCGACTTGCTGTACTCCGGAGTTCCTTCCGCCTCAGCCTTCCAAGTAGCCAGAACTACAGGGGCATGCTACCACACGAACCTTGTTTATTTATTTATCTATTTATTTATTTATTTTAGAGATGAGGTCTCACCAAGTTGCCTGGGCTTGTCTTGAACCCTCAGGCTCAGGCAATTCACTAGTCTTGGTCTCCCAATGTGCTGGGATTACAGACTGAGCCACCGAACCCAGCTGAGACTTCATTGTTTAATGTGTATTTTTATTTTTGCCACATTGTGCAAAAAATGGATTGTCTGAACCCAGGGGTTTGAGACCCACCTGGCAAATTGGTGAGACCTTGTCTCCACAATAAATAAGAACGTTAACTGGGCATGGTGGTGCACACCTCTGGTTCCAGCCGCTCAGAAGGCTGAGGTGGAAGGATAGCCTGTGCCCAGCAGTTGAGGCTGTGGTGGCCATGAGTGTGACACTGCATTCATCTGGGTGACAGTGAGATTGACTGGAAAAAAAATGTATTTCTTGGGTTGTAATGCTTTAAAATTTAAATATATGATATCCTCATTCATGAGGTGAGATACAAAGGGTCTGAAAGAAACATTCTAAACATTTTTTTTTTTTAAGTTGGAGTCTCACTCTGTCGCCGAGACTGGAGTTCTGTGGCTGCTCCCGGCCACCGCAGCCTTGACCTGCTGGGCTCCGGTGATCCTTCCGCCTCAGCCTTCCAAGAATTACAGGCATGCGCTACCATGCTCGGCTGATTTTTTTTTTTTTTATTGTAGAGATGAGGTCTTGCCAAGTTGCCCAGGCGGGTCTCGAACCCGCAGGCTCATGCAATCCACTCGCCTCAGCCTCCCAAAGCGTGGGATTACAGGCTTAGCCATGGAGCCCGGCTGTGCTATTTCATTTTATGTTCATTCTTTGCTCCTTCTCAGACAGTGATTCTAATTTTGCTTCCATGTGTTCTTGCAAAAAGTATATTGCTTTCTATGTATTAAAAATTATTCTTACATACTACATATTTTATTTATTATTCTAAATATTTTTTAATAGTACTGCAGTCATTGATCAAGCTTATTGTGCCATATTAAAAAGGAATTCAAAGTAGTCCTCACAGTCTTGGAGAGAAATAGATGATTGTTTTTTCAAAGCGAGGTGCTGTTCCAGTAAAACTATACTGGCTGCTTTCCCTCATAGTCAGTCAGAAACAAGAGGCAGAGGACTGGGAGAAAATAGATTTATTCTGTAGCCAAGGCAATAACGAGCAGGTCGCATATAGCTAATAATTAAAGTTAAACATAAACTTAAACTACATGGGAGAAAGGGGATAAATCCAAAAGACTGATTAACATTCTTAAGAGATTTAAGAGTTTTGAAAGAGTCCAGGAGGTTCTTATCTTCAGCGGACGTGCGGTTTTCCCATGTTCCATGGATATCAGAGGGTCTGGAACTGGGTAACTGCTTTCTTTGAGGTTTACTGATTTCTAAATAAGATTGATAAATGAGTCGAGAAAGGCTAGACAGAGGAAGGGAGGGGAATTACATTCCAAGGGCAATGCAAGGGAAGGAGGATAAATGTGCATTTTAAAATCTAAGCAGTCGTTACATTCAACCTGATTAATCATTGTAAAATGTTTACAAAGGTTAATTTTTAATATTCTAAAGGGAACTATTTCTTTATCATAAATGAGCAACCCTTGATTTTTAGCCTATAACAGTGCTTTTTAACTGTGAATAAATAGAAATCACACTAAATTTAAATCTTTTTATTGATTTTACTGGATACAGGAATCACTCTGTAGTGGTTTTGTTCATTTTCTAATTAAATTTCTTTGACTGTTTTGCGGTAATTTTTTTTTTTTGAGCCAGAGTCTCACTCTGTCACCCAGGCTGGAGTGCAGTGGCATGCTCATGGCCACCGCAGCCTTGATCTGCTGGAATCAGGTGATCCTTCCACCTCAGTCTTCCAAGTAGTTGGAACCATAGGCATGCACCACTACGCCTGGTTAATTTTTGGATTATTTGTAGAGATGAGGTTTTGTCAAGTTGCCTAGGCTGGTCTTGAACCCATGGGCTGAAGCAATGCTCTCACCTTGGCCTCCCAAAGTGCTGGGATTATAGGTGTGAGTCACTGAGACTGACCTTGCAATAATTTTATTATTTTTTAAAATGTTTATTTATTTTAAAAATGTGGGGTACAATTCAGGGTTAGGTATACAAATGTTCATTATGCGGATATCTCTGTTGAGATGTGCTCCTCCCTCCCCTGGCAGTTTCCCTCAACTGCCAATCCCACTCCACCTCGCTTGGCACTGCCATTCCCTTTCCTATAGCATTATGATAATTGTTCAAGGTCCGTTTATGGGTGAGAACAAATGGTACTCTGTTCTTTGTTTCTGTGATAGATCACTGAGTATGATAGACTCTAAATCCATCCAAGTTGCTGTGAAGTCCATATGTTTGTCCTTCTTTATGGCTGCATAACATTCCATTGTGTATATGTACCACAATTTTTTATTCAGCCCAGTTTTGATGGGCAGCATAGTTGGTTCCATGTTTTTACTATTGTGAATAGAACTGCAACAAACATGAGTGTGTAGGTATCTTTGTGGTAGAATGACTTGAGTTCCTCTGGGTATATTCCCAATAGACGGATTGCTGGGTCATATGGTAGGTCAATTTCTAGTTCTTTCAGAAATTGCCACACTGTATTCCAAAGACATTGCACTAGATTGCATTCCCACCAGCAGTGTAGAGGCATTCCTTTCTCTCTTCATCCTCACCAGCATCTGTTGTTGTTTGTTTTATTAATGATGGCCATTCTTACTGGTGTTAGGTCGTATTTCAATGTGGTTTTGATTTGCATTTCTCTGATGATGAGTGAGACTGAGCACTTTTTCATATGTCTTTTGGCTGCCTGTGCATCTTCTTTTGAGAGGTGCCTATTTATGTCTTTTGTTCACTTTTTAATGGGGCTGTTTGTTTTTTTACTTCTGGCATGTTTGAGTTCCTTGTAGATCCTAGATGTTAGGCCTTTGTCAGATATACAGTTGGCAAATATTTTTTCCCAGTCTGTGGGGCTGTTCCCCCACTCCCTTGATGGTTTCTTTTGCTTTCCAGAAGCTTGTCAGTTTGATGAGGTCCCACTTGTCTATCTTATCTCTTATGTTATGGGCAATTGGGGTTTTGATCAGGAATTGGTTGCCAGTTCCAATTTCCATAAGCGTATCTCCTGCACTTTCTAAGATTATTATATTTTGAGGTTTTATGCTTAGGTCTTTGATCCATTAGAGTTAATTTTTTATATGGTGATAGGTAGTGGTCCTGTTTCATCTTCTGCATGTGATCAGTCAGTTTTCCCAGCACCATTTATTGAATAGGTTCTCCTCTCTCCAGTGGTTGTTGGAGGCTTTGTCAAAGATGAGTTGGTTGAGAGATTGAGGCTTTGCTTCTGGAATCTCTATCCTGTTCTATTGTTCTGTATGCCTGTTCTTCAACCAATACCAGGCTGTTTTGATTATTATAGCCTTATAGTAAAGTTTGAACTCTGAAAGTGTGATACCTTCTGCTTTGTTTCTTTTGCTAAGGATTTTTTTTTTTGGTTATTCGTGGTTGTTTATGTTTCCATATGAATTTCTGTATTGTCATTTTGAGGTCTGAGAAGAATAATGTTGGTAATTTAATGGATATTATGTTGAATCTGTAGATTGCCTTTGGTAGGATGGACAGGTTTTTTTTTTGAGTTGGAGTCTCACTCTGTCGCCCAGACTGGAGTGCAGTGGCCGCTCCCGGCCACCGCATCCTCTACCTGCTGGGCTCCGGTGATCCTTCCACTTCAGCCTTCCAAGTGGCTGGAACTACAGGTGCGCGCTACCACACCCAGCTAATTTTTGATTTATTGTAGAGAGGAGGTCTTGCCAAGTTGCCCAGGCAGGTCTTGAACCCGTGGGTTCAGGCAATCCACTCACCTCAGCATCCCAAGGCGTGGGATTACAGGCTGAGCCACCAAGCCCAGCTAGGATGGACATCTTAACAACATTGATTCTTCCAATCCATGAGCATGGAATATTTTTCCATTTCTTTGTTTCTTCTTGGATTTCTTTGAGTAATGTTTTGTAGTTCTTATTGTAAATGTCTTTCACTTCTTTGGTTAGGAGGATGCTGAGGCATTTCATTTTTTTTGTGGTTTTGTGAATGTGATTGTGTTTTTTATTTGGTTCTCCACCTGCTTGTTGTTGGTGTATAAGAATGCAACTGTCTTTTGCACATTTATTTTGTACCCTGAGACTTTGCCAAAGTCCCTTATCAGTGCAAGCAGGTTTTTGACAGATTCTCTTGGATTTTCAAGGTATAGTATCATATCGTCAGCAAAGAGGGATAACTTAACTTTCTCTTATCCTATTTGGATACCCCTGATTTCCTTCTCTTGTCTAATTGCTCTAGCTAGGACCTCCAACACAAGAGCGGTGAGAATGGGTTGTCTTGTCTTATTCTGGTTTTCGGGGGAAATGTTTCCAGTTTTTGTCCATTTAGCAATATGCTAGCTGTGGGTTTATCATAGATGGTACTTACTATTTGGAGGTATGTTCCTTCTATACCTAGGTGTTTGAGGGTTTTTATCAAGAAGGGATGCCGGATTTTATCAAAAGCTTTTTCTGCAACTAATGATATAATCATGTGGTTCTTGTTTTTACATCTGCTGATGTATTTAATTACATATATGGTTTTGTGGATATTGAACCAGTCCTGATCATGGTGGATGATTTTTGGATCCGGTTTGCTAGAATCTTGTTGAGGATTTTTGCATCTGTGTTCATAAGGGATATTGGCCTGTAGTTCTCTTTTTTTGTTGAATCTTTACCCAATTTGGGTATCTGTGTGATGTTAGCTTCATAAAATGATTTGAGGGGAATTCCATCTTTCTCAATTGCGTGGAATACTTTCAATAGAATAGGTATCAGCTCCTCCTTGTACATTTGTAGAATTCTGCTGGAAAGCTGTCTGGTTCAGGCTTTTTTTTTTTTTGTAGGTAGTTTTTTAATGACCGAATCAATGTCCCGGGTTGTTATTGGTCTATTTAGTGTCTTCTTGTTTCAACCCTGGGGGTGGGGTGCGATGTCAGAAAGTTCTCTATTTCATTTAGGTTTTCAAGTTTGTTTCTATACACATGTGCATAGTAATCTCTGATAGTCTTTTGTATTTCTTCAGGGTCAGGTGTGGATTTGATCTTCTGTATTTCTGATTGTGTTTACTTGGGCTTTTTCTCTCTTTTTCTTGACCATTCTTGCTAGGGGTCTATCAATCTCGTTAATTCGTTAAAGAACCAGCTTTATGCTTTGTTGATGTTTTCTATGATATTTTTGTCTTCTATGTCCCGATTTTGGGCTCTTATTTTGGTGATCTGGATTCTTCTGCTAAAGTTAGGGTTGGTGCTCTTCTATTTCCAGCTACCATAGGTGATTTGTTAGGCTGTCAACTTGTGATCTTTCCATTTTCTTGTTGTGTGTTCACAGAGATATAAATTTCCCTCTGAGAATTGCTGTCATGGCATCCTAGAGGTTCTGGTAAGATGTTTCTTCATTTTCACTTGTTTCCAGGAATCTTTTAATTTCTGTTTTGATTTCATTGTTGACCCAGTAGTTGTTCAGCATCATGCTGTTTAGTGTCCGTGTCTTTGTGGGCTTTGGGGAAATTTTGTTGGTTTTGATATTTATTTTTATTCCACTGTGATCTGAGAAGGTGCATAGCAATATTCAACCTTATGAAATTTGTTTATGCTTGATTTATGGCCAAGGATGTGATCAATCCTGGAGTAAGTTCCATGTGATGATGAGTAGAATGTGTATTCTGTGGTTGTTAGGTATCTATTAAGTCCATTTGGTCAAGTGCAAGTTTAGGTTCTGGATCTCCTTGTTGATTTTTACCTCAGAGATCTATCTAGGGCTGTTAGTGGGATATTCAAGTCCCCTGCTATAATAGTGTTGGAGTCAATATCTTTTTTTAGTTTATTTAGCAGTTGCTTTATAAATGCTGGTACTCCTGTGTTGAGGGCATATATGTTTAGGATGGATATTTTCTTCTTGATGGATTGAACCTTTTATCAGTATATAGTGTCCTTTTGTATCTTTTAAAATTTTTGCTAGCTTAAAAGTTGTTTTGTCTGATATTAAGATTGTGACTCCTGCCTCTTTTGTGATCCATTTGCCTGGAAACTCATTTTCCATCCTTTAACTTTGAGACTGTGTGCGTCCCTTGTGGTGAGATGTATTTCCTGGATGCAGCAAATAAGTAGGTCATGGTTTCTTCTCCAGTTTGCCATTCTGTGTCTTTTTAGTGGTGCATTCAGTTCATTCACATTAAAATTGATTATTGAAATGTGATTGTTTATCCCTGCCATGAGGTTCTTATTAAGTTTCTTTGCTCATTTTCTTTTAGCTTTGGGGTTGATGTATGTGCGTTTTCAAGTTTGCTGTTGCGATATATTCTCTGTTGATTCTGTACTCTTCTGTTCTCTTGGGAAGTCTGTGGTCATTCTTTTTTTTCTTTCTTCTGTGCTTAATACCTTTTTTAGTGTCTCCTGTAGAGCTGGTCTGGAAGTTGCATAATCTCTTAGGGATTCGATGTCTGGGAAGTGTTTTAATTCTCCATCACTGATGAAGCTGAGCTTGGCTGGGTAGGAAATTCTTGGTTGAATTTGTTTATCTTTGAGGATTTTGAATATTGAACTCCAGTCCCTTCTTGCTTATAGTGTTTCTGCTAATAGGTCTGCTGGTATTCTGATTGGTTTTCCCTGGTAAGTAGTCTGACCTTTCTCACTTGCTGCCTTTAGGATTTTTTCTTTTGTGCCTACTATGTGTCTCGGGATTGGTCTTCTCATCTGAGGTCTTGTGGGTGTTCTCTGTATCTCTTGTCTTTGGCTGGTCACACCTCTGGTGAGATGGGGAAAGTTTTCTTAGAGAATTTCCTAGAATACTTGCTCCAAGGTGTTCTCCATTTCCCTTTCTTCTTCTGGGTTACCAGTCAGGCATAGGTTCGGTCTCTTAATATAATCACACATCTCTTGTAGGCTTTGTTCTTTCTTTCTGAGTTTTCTTTCTATGTTTTATACAGATCGGGTTAATTTCATGTTCTGGTCTTCAAGTTCTGAGATTCTTTCTTCTGCGAGATTAATTCTCTTTTCATGCTTGTCATCTTGCTACTTATTTCCTGGGTGAAATTTTTTATGGCCAAAATCTCTGTTGCAAGTTCTTTCAGTGTTGCATCTTGTCTGTCTTGAGTCTTATTCACTCTTTCCATCCATTCCCTAATCCCTGTCATACTCTGGGGCCAGCTTTTGGTGACTTCCATTGTTTGGCCTCCAAGGTATGATTTTTCTGGTGTTTTCTCTTTGTTACACTTGAAATTACCTGTGGTCTTCCACTGGTTTTTCCTCATCTATGACAGATCTCTTGCTTTTTTCTTTAGTTCCATTATTCAGTGGCAGTGGGAAAGGTTTTCACTTCTGATGTTTGCTTAGCCCTCTATTCTTCCCTGATCTGGGCTCTGGATTTGTTCTATTTTGAAGCAGAACTGTGGGTGGAAACCTTTACTGTCTCTTGTAGTTTTGAAAGTCAAATAAGTAGAGAATGGGGAGCTAGGATTCAGAAACTACTTGCAAATCACAATGTTCACTGATTGTGGTATGTGTTCCCTGAGACCCACTTCCCACCAGCACTCTTTAGGATGGTGCAATGGGTACATGTATGTACCCTATGAGTCCAAGATACAGTAGCAGCAACGAGGAGTATAGAGAAAAACAGAATGAGATAAGATGGACCAAAAAAAAAAAAAAAAAAGGAAAAAACCTCACAGAACAATGAAAGCAGAAACCAAAGCAAAAAACAATTTCACACACACACACACACACAAACTGGAATAACAACAAAGTGAAACACAAATTGGAATAACAACAAAGTGAAACAAAACAAAAAACAACAACCAAAAAACCCAGGAAAACTAAACACACACACACACACACACACATACACACACACACACACACACACGCCTAGCACAAAATGAATGGAGAACAAAAAGAGAAAGATTGAGAAAAAAAAGGAATTCAGGTTGAACCCTCACACATATATTCGCACACACCTTAAACTAAAAAAATAAATAAATAAAGAGAGAGAAGAACAAAAGAGCAAAAACAAGTTAACAAAAAATAAAAAAATCCCTGAAAGATGAACACTCAATCATTCACACATAAACAGAAAACAAAAAACAAAAGAAGAAAGAAAAAGAAAAGAAAAAAAGGGGACAGGGGATGTAGATCAAACCCTCACATACACATTCATGCACAAAGGAGAAATATTACAAAAATAGAAAAAGTAACAAACAGGCAAAAATTTTTTAAAAATTAAAAAAAGAAATCCCAGCCGGGCTCGGTGGCTCAGCCTGTAATCCCGCGCCTTTGGGAGGCTGAGGTGAGTGGATTGCCTGAGCCCGTGGATTCGAGACCTGCCTGGGCGGCGAGACCTCATCTCTACAATAAATCAAAAAATCAGCTGGATGTGGTAGCGCATGCCTGTAATTCCGGCTACTTGGAAGGCTGAGTGGAACGATCGCTGGAGCCCAGCAGCCGAGGCTGCGGTGGCCGGGAGCGGCCACTGCACTCCAGTCTGGGCGACAGAGTGAGACTCCAACTCAAAAAAATAAAAAAAAAGAAATCCCTGCCCTCTTGTGGCAGATTCTGTAATTGTTCCTCTCATCTGCTTCTCTGCTATCTCCTGCAGAACTTTTGCCTCTTTCACTCTCTCCCCAGTGTCTAGACATGGGAAGGAGGAGGGGCAGTGGGGGTGGTGCAGGATTGTTTCTTTCCCAGGTATCTGCTCATGGGGTGGGGGTGGGGCTGCCCCAGTTAGGCCTATCCTGGAGTTCTCCTATTGCGGCTGACCCAGGCTCTGTCTGGGTTTATCCCTCTCAGTCATGTCCCAGCTGTGTAAGTCTGACATTCAGAGGATTGCTGGGGAGGAGGGGGGTTGGGTCAGCCCCAGATTCACCACTGATCTCTTTGGAGGTCTTCCTCATCCTTTTCTGGCCACAACCTTTGTCCCACAGCTGACTCAGGGTAGGGAATTCCTTTTTTTTCCCCAAAAAAAGCACTTGTTCTGTCCCTCTGAAGTTTGTGCTTTCAGAATATTCCCTCTGGGTCATGATCAACCCTTGAAAGTTGATCCACTGGTCATAGAGATTGGGTCTGTTGCTCCATGGAGAGCAAGTCAGAACACTTTCTTGCCCCATTTTCAAGATGGTGGCAGGGTGCCTCTGGGACCCCTTTGTAGCCCTTGCGGCCAGTATCCGGCCAGGCGCTGAAGTGGTGAGGCAAAGCCTGGAACTGGCATTCTCTCCTGCCATAGTGGTGAGGCTGAGCCTGGAGCTGGTAGTCTCTCCCTACCACTTCTTTGTAGGAAAACTTTGTCAGTTAAAAAAAAATGGCCCTTGGCTTCTGTGACCGGGGAAGTGCTAGAAACCAAGCAGAGCACCTGCAGCACCAGCTGCTTCACCAGGAGGGCCCTGGCCACTTGCTCATGAGCCCCCACTTAGTCAGTTTCTCCCAGCATCTACCTCCCAGGATGGGTTTGTTGATTTGGAAAAAAAATGGTGCTTGACTTCTGTGTCCTGGAATTACTAGGATCCTAGCCAAGCAGCTGTGGCACCAGTCACTGCACTAGGAGAGCCCTGGTCACTTGCTCCTGACCTCTCACTCAGTCAGCCATTCACATACCCACTCACTCACTGATATGTACACAAAATTTTCCATACACTCACTCGCACCGGGACTCGCATAGTCTGACTGGCTCAGCTGCCATCTTCCCAACATCCCCCCAGCCTTGCAATAATTTTAATGTTGACAATAACAGTACAAAATACTTTGATTTTGGACTACATTTTGATTTCTCTTTAATTTTGTTGTAGAAATAGTGGATGATTTAAAGTGGCTATGATCTATTTTATGAAGGCTTAATATTTTATATTATACTCATTTAATCTGTATTTGAGTTTCTCTATTTTCACTAAATGGTTTATACATAGGAAAATAATGCAGATTCTCTTCAGATGCAGATTTTCCCTACAAAGGTCAGCTTTGCATGACTTTTGTAGATGAATGGGTTAGTCACATGATTGCTGCCATGGTGATGGGGTCTGTCTGTGTTATGAAGGTCATGAAGGGCTGATTAGGTTAACTTGGGTCTTATGGGTGCAGGCAAATACTTGAAATAGAAAAGCTAAACAAGCTGGGGATGGGGCTGTAAAACAATGGTCAATAGCTGCCTCTGAGAAACTGGTTCTGCCCTTGGCTAGTTATTAGAGGGTAAATTAAAGTGAACTGCTAGAGAAACACGACAAAGCTAAGCAATGTTAAAATGGCTGCTCACTGGGTAAATTGACTCCATATTATGTCCTTTCAAAATCTATTTGAGGTAAAATGTTTTGGTTTTCTTCACTTGCCTATAGTTTCCCTATGCTGACAGCTTCCAGTTCAAGCACATCTGATGCTTTTCTTTCTTTCTTTCTTTCTTTTTTTTTTTTTTTTTTTTTGTTTTTTTTTTTTTTTGAGTCAGAGACTCTGTTGCCCAGGCAGGAGTGCAGTGGCCGCTCCTGGTCATCGCAGCCTCAACCTGCTGGGCTCCGGCGATCCTTCCGCCTCAGCCTCTCAAGTAGCCGGAATTACAGGCATGCGCTACCATGCCCAGCAGTTTTTTGATTTTTTGTAGAGATGAGGTCTCGCTGCCCAGGTGGGTCTCGAACCCATGGGCTCAGGCAATCCACTCACCTCAGCCTCCCAAAGGCGCGGGATTACAGGCTGAGCCACCGAGCCTGGCTTGTCTTAGGTTTTAACAAGTGTCCAGTACATTATCTGCAGGATAGTGCCAGATCTTTTCACACAAGCTGATCAGATACCTCAGAAAGTATTTCTCTGTCTGGACAATGAGTCTCCCTATCAATATCCAGGTAGTTGGACCTGGATCAGCCATTCAGCATTTATTTGCTAAACTGCTACCTAATCTCTCATTTTCAATCTTTCCATGTTTTCTAGTCGCCTAACTGACCACCATGCCACAAACCCCTTGTTTTATGGTGTCCAAAGGAGAACCAGCAATTCAGAGTGTTGTGGTTTGAGCAACAGAATAGAATCTATTTGTAAATGTTCAGTCTTTGACTTAGGTGTCCCAACTCTGTTCTGTCTTCACAGTGTTTTGTGGGTTATAATTATTTACAAGGGAAGATGACCCAACCATTTTTTTTTTAAGAGAAAGAGTCTTGTTCTGTTATCTTGGAGTGCAGTGGTCCAATCATAGTTTCCTGTAGCCTCAAACCCCTGAGCTCAAGGGATCCTCTCTCCTCAGTCTCCTAAAGCTTACATGAGGTTAGCACTAAGGCCTGGAGACAGTTGTGGAAGAGATGACAAAGTCCAACACCCCGCGTGACAGTTGTCTGGTCACCTGTACTGGGGCAGCATATTTGTGTATAATACTGTATTTTAAAAAAAAAACCACCTACAAGATTCATGAAATTAGAATGGACAACTGTCTTCATAGCACAACTGGTGGTAAAACCAGGAGGGATGGTTGGTTTACAGTCATCTGAGTAGTCTCTAATTTCATAAATAACATTTTCTCTCTGATATTGGATGGTTTCCAATTTTAATTGGCATGCTCCCTCACAAAGCTACCTTTGTGACCCTAACCGTCTATTCTGTGCATTAAAAGCTATTATTTCAAGATGCACAGGGTTCAGCTGGTCTAGCCAAAAGGGTCCTCAGCAGGACACAGGGTAAGAACGTGCTTACTTGGCGAGACCAGGCGGGGGAGGGAGGCAGGCTCTGCATACCTCACCAGGGATGGTGTGGAAGGAAAGTGGGCAGAGACAGATGTCACTTCCCCTGCCGGCCACCAATGGAGTGGGGAGTGGGTTGGAGAAAAGAGCGCTGTCCATGATGTCACCAATAGGGCATCTCGTATGTAGATGAGGCGGCACAGGGGCCGCTGCTTGGGCACCTGCTGCTTAGACATGGTGAGTTTCCTGAGCTGCGGGAGCGAGTGCAGGACTGTTGCTTGGAAGTGAGTGTGCTTGGTGTGTGGAAGGGAGTGCTTGGAGCGCAATGATCGTGTGTGAACAGTGTGAGGTCTGTGAGGCTGTGTTGGGGCGGCAGTACTACAATTCTTACTTAACTTTCGGGGAATACCGGGATTGTGAAGGTGTTTTTCCCAGGGTGAGGCTTATCTATTGCTCTCTGGGTGTGTTGGTCCCTGCGGTTTTTCAAAACCTGGAAAACATGACAGCATAGTTTGTGGTAGTGGGCGAAAGCGTTCATGCTTTCCCTGGCACCTTATCCTTTAAAGAGCAGTTTGCTAGGTCTCTGTTCTCGTTATGATTTGTGTTATGTATGGGAGTGCACTTCTGTTGTGCGTGGGGTGGTTATAATGAGGTTTGATGTGCACAAGGTGGGGGGTTCAGATTATGGTTTTCTTTGTCAGTCTGTGGTTTTCATCATCTCTCATGAAAGTTTGTTTTTTCATTCACTTGGAGATGTGAAATGCTTACTTTGTGGGCTGGAACGGTTCTGCTACTCCCTGGGGAGCCTTGCACATACCGAGGCCCCGCGGGTCCTAGCCACAGTCTCTTTACTGCTTATTGGTGGGGTTTCCTGAAGCCCCACCAGTCTCTGCCCATATAAAATGGGAAGTCTCAAGAGAAACCATCCCAGTTTGTCATAAGGCTCCCTGTCCTTGAGGAGTTCTAGCCTCCAGGGAGCAGGGCCTGAGCTGGGGGGAGGGAATGAGAAAAAAAGACAAAGAACAGCAGGATTGGGAGGATTCTCTCCTAGATAGGTGAGCGCAATTTTATTCTCACAGCATGCCCTTTACATAAGGCCAAACTACATAAACAGAAATATCTTAATGCTAGCATTAGCAAGAAAAAGGTTAATGCTCTTGATTTTTTTGGCAAGATTACTATAGCACTAACATCTTTGTTTTTCGTGAGTCTAAGTAAAACTACTAACATCTGTGTTCTCTGAAGTTTTAAGTAAAGTTATTATTAAAGCAGGCTACATCCAGCCCACACAGACTAGAGGTCACACTATCTGAATCCTACTAAATCAACATCCTCAGGGGCAAACATCGAGAGAAGGAAGTACTGGCCAAGCTCTTGCTGGAGCCAGGCCAGGAATAGAAGGACCTTGTCAGGCTTGTGTATTTTAAGACATAAGGACTTTGTCAGCTTATGCCTTTGTTTCCTTCAGTACCTGGGAAGCGGAATCCACCAGACATGATTCCTACCCACCTCCTGCCATTTAAGTGACAAGTCTTTCCTTAGACATCATTTCTCATGTAACAGCTGCCCCGTTTGATGTTTTGCATCCACATCCTACACCATTGCCAGCAAACCCACTCGGATCTGTGCTTCTCACCCGAAGCCGCCCCTTTATACTCTCCCTCCGCCCAGTCCTCAGGCCCTTGCTTATCACCTTCACAGGAAGAGAACAGTCACTCTCCCAGCCTCCAGGTTGTACCTGATGGGCATCAACAACCTGGCAAGTCAGGGCGTTTATTAAACCCCATTCTCATTTGGTAGCAGGAATTACAACGATCTCTTAACAGCTCAGGTCCCTCATTCCCCTTTCCCCTACCCACTATGCAAATGCCTGTAACTCCAGTTTAGAAGAAAACCCCAGGACTTGGTGCTTATGGGCATTTGCCAGCCTCTCCAGGAGTCTCACTTCTACTATGTAACATCCTGATAAACAGAAACTACCTGGTCAAAAGCAAAGGGAGGGACATCGTGTCCCCTTGTTGCTACCTCAGGGATGGCCCCAGCAGCTTCAGATATCCCGGCGGGTTGGGGGCAGCACAGACACAAGCAGGTCCAAAGAAAACCAAGGAGAAGCACAGGAAGCCCATCTGGTATTCAGGACGCTGCCAGCAGAAGCCGCACATCCTAGGGGCTGATCTAGTTGGATGAAGACAGCTGTTTAATTCTCTCCAGAAGCGGGAGGTTTCTTTGCTCAAGTAGAAGATATATGGACCAAGGCCCTGTGTGGTGGCTCACTCTGTAATCCCAGCACTTATGGAGGCTGAGGTGGGAGGATTGCTGAGCCCAGGAGTTGGAGACTGGCCTGAGCAACATAGGGAGACCTTGTGCTATAAAACAATTAGCCAGGCAGCATGGTTGAGGCTGAGGTGGAAAGATTTCCCAGGTCCAGGTCTAGCCTGGACACAGTTAGACTTTGACTCAATAATAATAATAATAATAAATAATAATAATAAAAAATACTTTTTTTTAGTTGAAGTCACTCTGTCACCCAGGCTGGAGTGCAGTAGCACACTTATGGCCACCCCAAACATCGACCTGCTGGGCTCAGGTGATCCTTCTGCCTCAGCCTTCCAAGTAGCCAAAACTACAGGTGCGCACTACCATGCCCAGCTAATTTTTTGATAAGTTGTAGAGATGAGGTCTCACCAAGTTGCCCAGGCTGTTCTTGATCTGTGGACTCAGGCGATCCCCTCACCTCAGCCTCCCAAAGTGCTGGGGTTACAGGTTTGAGCCACTGTGCCTATCCAAAAGATAATTTTTTAAAAAGGAAATATATGAACTAAGACCTAAGTCAACTTTCAGTGCCTTACCAATAAGAAAACTTGGGTTCTGAGAGTGTTTTAGAAATGTTCTTGGTCTCTGGCTGTCATCACAAACTTATGCTCCAGATTCCTGATTGAGGAATTTGCTGACCAAGAGTAGCTGACACACACAGTGACTAGGATCTGTTTGAATATTGGTTTCCAGGTCTATTAGACATGCCCAGGTTGTGACAGACATGAGCTTCTGTCTGCTTTGGGGAAGGCCTACCTTCCAGTCCTGGTATCAGTGTTTGCCTTATGTTTGATCTTGGGTTACCTCCTTCAATCTACTAGACCTCAAATTACAAAGTGTCATAGAAAAATAACAGCATTAAGTACCTCATAGTCGTTGCATAAGCTAAATGAGATAACTAATATTATGCCTAGCACAGTATGTGGCTTATATTAAGGATTTTCTCATAAACAATATTTGAAGATAAAATTTCCCCTTATTTATGAAATATAAAGAAAACAGTGTAGACTTTTCCTTCAGGCCTTTATAACATTTGAATGAATTTTGTACTTTATAATATTTGAATGAATTTTGAATGAATTTTGTACTTGTGAATGTAATATCCATTTGTAAAGTAAGTTAGTACTAAAGAGGAACAAATTTAGAAAGGAATTTATGAAAATTATGCCCACAAAAAGGACTTGTTCTTGGCAACATTGTAATAGTCCCCAAACTGGAAACAATTCCAATGCCCTTCTAGAGGTGAATGGACGCATTATGATATACTCACCCAATGGAATAATTCTCTGCAATAGAGTGGAACAAATTACAGAAACATGTGACAGTTTAGATGAATCTCAAAACCATCATGCTGAGTGACAAAAAGAGGACATGCTGTGTGGGATCATCAAGGTGAATTTTCAGAACAGGCAAAACTAACCTATAGTGATAGAAAGCTCTCAATTGCTTGGGTTATGGAGTGGTGGGGGATTGACAGTAAAGGGGACAAGAGAACATTTTGAAGTAATAGAAATGTCATCAAATTTGAAATAGATGAATTGGACCATTTTCAAATCCCACTTTAATAAATTTGATTATAAAACATTATAAAAGGCCAGTGCAGTGGTTCATGCCTATAATCATAGCAATTTGGGGAGGCCAAGGTGGGAAGATCACTTGAGTCTAGAAGTCTGAAGCCAGCCTGGGCAACACAGTGAGACCTCGTCTCTCCAAAAAAAAAAAGTAGTAAAAAAGCCTCCTCAAATCTTCATGTTGTTTATTTAACTTATTTTAGATTTAAAGGCTTCTTTTAGAAAAATCTCTTTCTACCTGGGACTAGAAGTTCAATAATTCCTTTATTTCTGTACCTTTTTCTTCAGTTAAATTCATGCACTATTAAATATGATACTTTAAAAAATAAAAATAGTCTATAAGAGGCTAATTTTTTAAAAGTATATTTATATATGTATGCTTATTATTATTTTCTTTTTTGAGGGGCCTCAGTCTAGCTGGAATATATATCCCCTCTGTAGATGGTCCAGGACAAAGTAACTTCATCAGTGTTTCCCTAATGTTAACAAAAGTTAGTTGTGAATTTAAGTTGATTACAAGTTTTACATATTTGTACTTTTCTATATTGTTTGAATAGTAGTAATATGCATGTATAATTTTTGCAAAACCATGAGAATAACTTAAGTGCATTGAAAGAAAACTATGTACAGATATTAAGAGGAGGGAATTGCCGGGCTCGGTGGCTCAGCCTGTAATCCCACGCCTTTGGGAAGCTGAGGTGAGTGGATTGCCTGAGCCCGCGGGTTCGAGACCCGCCTGGGCAGCGAGATTTCATATCTACAATTAAAAAAAAAAAAAATCAGCCTGGCGTGGTAGTGCATGCCTGTAATTCCGGCTACTTGGAAGGCTGCAATTCCGCCTACTTGGAATTACTTGGAAGGCTGTAATTCCGGCTACTTAGAAGGATGGCCGGAGCCCAGCAGGTCGAGGCTGCGGTGACCGGGAGTGGCCATTGCACTCCAGTCTGGGCGACAGAGTGAGACTCCAACTCAAAAAAAAAAAAAAAAGAGGAGGAAATTCCAGGTGGTGGGAATATGAATGACTGGTTACCTTCTGCTTTATGTAGTATTCATATTTTTAAATTAAAAAACGGAATGACCTGGAAATAGAACAGGGTAGATATGAAAGGGGTGTGAGGCAGGTGAGAGGAGGATAGAAAGCGGGGACAAACCCAGTTCTGGCAGAAACTGTGTTTAATTGAAGATGTTTGGGGGCAGTTGTTGGGATGAGAAGGATGCTGAGGAGGCAGGAGGATCCTGAAGATATTCAGAGCAGTTTTATGCCTGTCATCTCACTCTTCCTATGCTGTTTCTTCAAAAAAAAAATACATGGACTTACATTTCCTTTCAAGCATTTTTACCGTTTGCATTTCTCTGTTATTAGGAGCAGTATAAACACAGTGGTTCTGAGAATGTCTTCTGGAGTCCGGCTGCCTTAGGTGCAAATTCCTGCTTTCAAATCCTACTTCACTGGCTGATATCCTGGACAGGTTACTTACCATCTGGATGTCTCAATTTTCTCCTATGTAAAATGAGGATGATGTCATGACATAGGCCTGTTGTGAAGATGAAACGAGCAAACACACATAAAACTTACTGACTATTCCTGACACATGACACCTTACATGTTCTCATTGACTGTTTGCTCTTTTATTTTGGAAGCGACACTGCACAAAGACCAGATATGATGAAAACTGATTTCATTCAAGTGACACCAGTGACACTTTTCAGTAGCTGTGGACTGTCTAGGGACAGTGCAGTAATCCTGACCAGCGTAATCTCCTTGGTTGGGAGATCCTAGGAAAACCCTCAATCTCCAGCAGGTTTGACCTTCAAGGAGCATCAGAAAATAAGGTATAGAATTAATTCTATCTGGGGAAACTGGGAGTTTATTAGCTTATCTGTACAGCTCTTTAAAAGGGGAATAGTGATTCAATATCTTGCCTCAAATCTGCCCCAATAAAGCTATTATATTTCTCAATGGAAGACGCTTCTACAGGTAGGGAGAGGAAAGATGTTTTTTCCTCACCCACTCTAGGTTCATGACTGTGGTCCCTATAACAAAAGACAGACTAACTAGAGAAAAGCATACACATTTATTTAATAAAACCAAAACCCAAAACAACCCCCCCAAAACAACAAATCACTGAAGTAAAAAACAGCCTGTAACAAAAACGCTAGCTGGTACACTGATGATGCCAATGGGTTCCTAGAACCCTTACCTAGCAGGGGAAGCCTGTACTACAAGGGGCCCACCCTCCAACCAGATAATTCTGGGTTTTTTTGGGTCCTCTCTCCTATGATAGAGCAAAAGGGGTATGATCTAATGGTAATGAACTTGGAGAAATGTAGCAAGGCCTGTTTGTTCAGATTCTTCTCTATGTCCTTGTGTCTTCAGACATAAGAGACCTCTCACAAAGGGTCTTAGGGGAAAAGGGGGAAAGGGTGAGAGTTACTTTCCTGCTTCTGTTGTTTTCTGAAATTCCTTCAGCTTAAACTGTTCAACATGCCAACAAGTTCTATTTGGGGGCAGGGGTCCTGAACCTGTCATGCACATGACACAAAACCCAGATCTTTAGAGTGTTATTTATGACCACAAACATTTTAAATTCAAAATACAAACAATGAACTTAAAACACATGATATATAGTTATTTTCTTTAAGGCTAGTGAAGTGGAGCAGGAGGAGAAAAGAAATCTGTCACTGACTGTGTGATCAACTAGTTGTAAACAGCAATGCTATACATTTTAATTAAAGTTACATATGAAAAACAGCAGTCCTGGGATCTTCCTACTCTTCTCTCTCCCAACAACTACTTTTAACTCATTCAGCCCTTTATTGACCGTTTGTCTCCTAATCTCTAAACAAAGTTATTCTTTGATTTTTCCAGTTTTCCCTCCCAAGTCCTGGAGACTCGCCTGCAAGGGGCAACATGGAGCTTGTGTCTCCCCACACCAGTCTCCTCCAAAGGAACCAGCAACGCGCCTGCCTTGGCTTGTGCTCGCTCCTGACCGACTTAACCCACCTCTCCTAACCCAACCAGGAAAGAAAACTGCCAGAACCAACGCCAGGCGAGCGCTTGGCCATGTCCAGGTGGATCGTCAAGGACGGCGCCTCCGGAGTGAGAAACCACTCCAAACCCTGCGTGGGAAACCCCTGTCGGGACCTCCGCCGCCCCTTCCTTTCCCTGGGGTCTTTTTTTCCGTCCTCCTCTGGCCTCTCCTGGCTCTCCCTCCTCTCGGTTATGCTCCCCGGCTGACACCTCTTTCCTCCCCTGCCCCCATGTTTTCCAAAGTGAGCTCCCTAAGGACAGCTGTGTTTCTCTGTTCTTCGGAACCACTTTCAGATCCAAACTGTGAACATCCGAGACATGCTCCTTGGCCCCAGCGAGACCAGCGGGATCCGCCGAGACCCTCACTCAAGTTCTCTCGGAGCAGAAGAAAGCATTCGCCCATCTGGTGGTCTCCTTCTCGCAGTAGAGTCCTGGAGGGTTGAGGGGGAGCCCCGTGGTCACTTACTCTCCCCTGGGAGGCGCCGGCCTGGAGGCTGCGGGTTCAGGGACCTCCGGACTCGCAGTCCACCTGCAGAAGAGGCAGAGGCGGGTTCCTCTGTCGGGCTGAGCTTCGGGAACGAATGAGATTTCCCGGAGTCAGATTTTAAAGTCAGCGCAACAGCGACTTTTAGGGCCCGCAATAGAGGGTTGGGAGCTAGAAATTCTGCATAAAATCTGAATATGAAGAGTAGAATAAATTAAAATTCAGAAAAGCTGGGCGCGCTGGTTCACTTCTGTAATCCCAGCACTTTGGGAGGCCGAGGCGAAAGGATTGCTTGAGCCCAGGGGTTTGAGACCAGACTGGACAACTTGGAGACTTAGTCTCCACAATAATTAAACAAAACAAAACAAAAACAAAAACCCGGCGTGCTGGTAGTTCCCGCTACCTGGAAAGGCTGAGGTGGAAGGATCACCTGAGTTCAACAGGTTGCGGCTGCTGTGGCCGTGAGCAGCATGCCACTGCACTCCAGCCTGGGCGACCCCGCCTCAAAAAAAAAAAAAAAAAAAAAAAAAAAGGAGCGAATTAAAATTCGTAATAGAACACAGGAATCTCCCCTTGTTAGGTCTTGACCCATGGATCCCGGTCAATCACAGCGACTGCGCCAACCCTATCAAACGTCTCGTATAATCCTTTACTTACCAAAAGGACAACTGGTGAAATTCAGAGTTATCTGGAGTGAAAACTGGTGCAATTCAGAAATATCCGGAGTGAAAGAAATCCCGAGGCTTAGACCTTTCACCCCAAGGCCCCAGGGTCATCTTGGGAGTGGTGGGGTCTGGCTGGGTCGCTGGAGTCCTTAGCGCGGGTCGGGGCCTCTAATTGATTGCACGGGCCAGATGGGCTTGGTCACCCAGATTGGAAGTGTAGGTAACTTCCGTGTGGATGAGGCCACCCTGAGAACCTGGTTTCTGGGGTCTGGGCCCCTGAAGAGGAGGTGGGATTGCGGGGAGAAGGAAGAACTGGGGATCTGGATCAGCTGTGCTGGGTGGAGCTTCCGGCCCCAGATAGGAACCTTTATATCCTCTAAACCAGAAGGTGCAGGCAGGGGGAAGCGGTAGCCCCATTTCTACTTAAGGAGTAAAAGGAAGTGACTTCCCTCTCAGTTAAAGCAAAATGGTCCCACTGAGATTTGAATTTAGATCACTGGATTCAGAGTGCAGAGTGCTCACCATTACACCATGGAACCTCACACTGAAAGCATTACATGGGTGTGTAAATATTTATTTAGAGCTTTAGTCCTCCATGACTCATCCCAACATATTTCTTTTGATCCCACAAACAACACTGGAGGAAGGTGGACCTTTGTGGGTGGAGTTACCTGTTCTGTTTCTCTCTGTCCATCTCCTTTCATTGGCTTGTATCCTTTCAGTGGCACACCACGAAATGGACAAAATCCACTATGGGGCTCAGGGCCAAGGAAAAGCCCTTGAAGCCTCCAACATTAACCACATACTCTGTCTCAGTTACGAAGTCTATGTCCTGAGATGAAGGTTCTGCAAACGGTAATGCGATTTTCTTTTTCTTCGCCTTCATGCTTTGCCTATTGCCCAGAGAGGCCACCACCTTTTTAGGGCAGGACCTGGGATTTCCTGGGACCCTTGACCCCACAGAACCTATCCACACTCCAAAGCCACAACCCCTTCCTACACATAATGACACCTATGGAGTTGGATTGGGAAGCAAGGGAACTTTTCATCTTCTTCATATATTTCTACATTTGGTTGGTTGGTTTTGGTTTTTCTTTCAACAAATATAGATTTGTTAGATTTAAAATATAAACCAGTTAACCATGTTTTGCTTTCATATCAAACACTCAAACCAGATCATACTCAACTGCTGTGACTCAAAATCAACCATGTATTGCCAAGGTCCTAAGGCAGGGCTGTGACCTTATGCAGACACAGAGTGTTTTCTGAGAACTTGGTCAAGTTGATTCCATTCCAGTTTTCAATATAGCATAACCCATACATTTGTACGGTGTTTTAAAAAGGTGCATATATCAATGTATCCAAGAGCATACATTACTGTCTCATAGGGTGTGTGGACCCAAGGTCTCTCACAGTTTATATAATATTAATGTACACAAAATGCTGCTTCACTAAATATTTACATGTGTAATAGATACAAATTTATATTATATCTCAAAATCATAATCTGTGTATTTTGCAGGGAAGTTCTCATGGATGGCCGTGGATTGTTAAAATAAAAACTTAGCTTGAGCCCATGGGTTCCAGACCAGCCCGGGCAACTTGGGGAGACCTTGTCTCTACAATAAATAAAAAAAATTAACTGGGAGTGGTAGCGCACACCTGTAGTTCCAGCTACTTGGAAGGCTGAGGTGGAAGGATCGC